>NC_042969.1:83616517-83698183 GCF_901001165.1 Salmo trutta
AGTACCCATTTGTCATACTTGAGTAAAAATATAGATAACTTAATAGAAAGTTACTCAAGTAAAAGTGAGTCACCCAGTAAAATACAGCTTGAGTTTTAAGTGTAATTGCTAACATATACTTTAGTATCAAAAGTAAAAGTATAAAGTATTTTGAATGACTTGTAAGTGTAGATGATGTACACTCAGAGGCCAGTTTATTAGGTACACACACCCATCTAGTACTGGGTCGGACCCCCCTTTGCCTCCAGAACAGCCTGAATTCTTCAGGGCATGGAAGGTGTAGCTTTCAAATGTTGCTCAATTGGTATCAAAGGACCTAACGTGTGCCAGGAAAACATTCCCCACAGCTGTACCGTTGACACCTGGCAGGATGGAGCCATGGACTCGACCTGCTTACGCCAAATCCTGACTCAGCCATCAGCATGACCCAACAGGAACCAGGATTCGTTGGAACCAGGAAATGTTTTTCCACTCCTCAATTGTCCAGTGTTGGTGATGGCGTGCCCACTGGAGTCGCTTCTTCTTGTTTTTATCTGATAGGAGTGGAACTCTGTGGTCGATTGCTGCAATAGCAAGGACCGACAAGTTGTGTGTTTCAAAATGACGTTCTGCACACTACTGTTGTACTGTGCCTTAATTTGCCTGTTTGTGGCCCGCCTGTTATCTTGCCATTCTTGTTCAAACTGTCATCAACAAGCTGTTTTCGCCTACAGGACTGCCTCTGAATGAATGTTTTTTGTTTGTCGCACCATTGTTGGTTAACCCTAGACACTGCAGTGCATGAAAAGCCCAGTAGGCCGGCCTTTCCAGAAATACTGGAAACGGTGTGCCTGGCACCGACGATCATATCACGCTCAAAGTCGCTAAAGTCACTTGTTTTGTCCATTCTAACGTTCAATGGAACAGTATAACGTTCAATGGAACAGTGCCTTTGGAACAGTAACTGAATGCCTTGATGCCTGTCTGCCTGCTTTATATAGGAAGCCACGACCACGTGACTCACTGTCTGTAGGAGCGAACCATTTTGGTGAACGGTGTGGGTTGTACCTAATAAAATAAACCCTGTAATACTCTACCACCTCCTCAGTGGTCATACAGAGTAGAGACTAGAGACAAACAAAGCATGGAGCCTGGAGTAGCTAAAACTGTAGAGGGATGGTTCCACTATAACCAGCACTCTACCATTAGTTACCATGTGTGTTATTGGGACACTTCAACCTGGTGAGGTATGCCTGTGTCGAGTTAATGGCTGTGTTTTATTAGGACTCCAACCTGGTGAGGTATGCCTGTGTCAAGTTAATGGCTGTGTTTTAGCCCAGCTCCTGTGCCACGTCTAGATGTGTGTGAACAGTGTCTATTCAGGGCAGGCCTGTTTCCTGTAGTCCTGTGGCTCTAGGTGAATGTTGGGTCTACACTGCCTGCTGCATGGCCTGCTCTGTAATGCTATAATAGGGTCAGCCATAACAGCGGCGGGCCCGGGATTTCTCACATGGATCAGTTTACACATGTTTGTTTCTCTAGTTGACGTCCTCTTCCAGAACCGACCTGGCAGCCACCAGACCCAACGTTTGCTTACAATGTTTATTTACATCACACCTCTCTCCTCCTCAGCCCCTCTCCCCTCTTATCCTCCTCCTTCTTCTCCGCCTCCTCCTCCTACTCTCATATCCTCCTCCTCCTCCCTGACCCAGTTACACAGCTGTGGTCAGGCCCCATAATCTCACCCCAACAGCAGAGTCCACTGGTGATACAGTAAGTAGTTCAGTGTAGTTCAACACTCCTAATTCAATGAGCCTATGTTCGTTTTAACTCGCTCCAGATATCCACTGTCTTACGTCAGGTGGTGTCACTCCTACACGACGCTCGTCCCTCAACCTCAGTGCAGGCGGAATCGACACACTATCTGACGTAAGACAATGTCCGATATCAGCATGCTAGTAGTGTTCACCCATATTTCAGGAGTGGGCTATATATTCCCATATAGTATTTCCATGTTCTAGCTAGACTCTGTTCCCTGCCAACCCATTGTAAAAACACCACCCAGAAGTCTGTGCGTCAGCCACTACACTATGGTGCCATGGCGATGACGTCATCGTTCTATTACTGCTTCGATTTCAGAATGTTTGAAGGCAATGTCTTGTGAATGTTCTAGAACCAGTTATGTCTTTGAGTTGATTTTCTGTGTTTCTTCATAACTGAATACATTTACAGGCAGCTGCGTAAATAGGGTTTCCTGTTACGGTGCATTAAGACGATACATATGTGTATTTTAGTGGTGTCTTATGCCTGACGTCAGAGGATTTCTATATGCTTGTGAGAACCGTTCCACGTTAGGAGCCTCTGGAGAACAAAACACTTTTACTGTGATTAACCAACTACAGTAGTATGTTAAATGATCCTGTTCAGATTCAATAGCACGAAGGAACTTTATCTTATACTGTTTAGATTTCACAAGATTCACAGATTTTGTATTTTTCGAGAGAATTTACAGAAAGTATTCATGTTTTTGAGTATAGGTAAAATTGTAGAAGACATGATAACAAACTTCTATAGTATTTTTTTCTTATGTTAGATTGTATTAATAACCACTTTGGTTTTCATTTTGAGGACAGTATTTATTTTTCCCGTATTGTAAAACTGAAATCATGCTTGAAAAAACAGCTGATGCTTAATGCTTAATGAGATTGATTTTCCATGCATCACTTTAATATCATAATGTTCTTATGTTTCTGTCAAAACCATATAACTGTAAAGACAAATGAATGGTGTTGCCTCTTTCAGATTGAATAAGATTCACTGCTCTCTCTCTCTCTCTCAGGATGATTATATGTCCTCAATAACAAGAAAAGGTTTGTCATTCAAAATCACACATTAGCTTCATAGCATCCATAGCTAATATGAAAATTGCTCCATGTTCTAAAACAGAAGATAAATTGCTCCATGTTCTAAAACAGAGGCAAATGGTTCCATGTTCTAAAACAGAAGATACATTGCTCCATGTTCTAAAACAGAAGATAAATGGTTCCATATTCTAAAACAGAGAGGCAAATGGTTCCATGTTCTAAAACAGAAGATAAATTGTTCCATGTTCTAAAACAGAGAAGGCAAATGGTTCCATGTTCTAAAACAGAAGGTAAATGGTTCCATGTTCTAAAATAGAAGATAAATGGTTCCATGTTCTAAAACAGAAGATAAATGGTTCCGTGTTCTAAAACAGAAGATACATTTACATTTACATTTAAGTCATTTAGCAGACGCTCTTATCCAGAGCGACTTACAAATTGGTGCATTCACCTTAAGATATCCAGTGGAACAACCACTTTACAATAGTGCATCTAAATCTTTTGGGGGGGGGGGGTTAGAAGGATTACTTTATCCTATCCCTGTTCTAAAACAGAAGATAAATGGTTCCATGTTCTAAAACAGAAGATAAATGGTTCCATGTTCTAAAACAGAAGGTAAGTGGTTCCATGTTCTAAAACAGAAGATAAATGGTTCAATGTTCTAAAACAGAAGATTAATGGTTCAATCTTCCAAAACAGAAGGTAAATGGTTTCATGTTCTGAAAGAGAAGGTAAATAACTGAAGTAGTGGTATGTTTGTGTTCAGAGATCTCACACGCATCCCCTGTCTGGCGTCTGAGGTCTATTTCACACACAGACAAACACACACACGGCTGGCGTCTGAGGTCTGTTTCACACACAGACAAACACACACACGGCTGGCGTCTGAGGTCTGTTTCACACACAGACAAACACACACGGCTGGCGTCTGAGGTCTGTTTCACACACAGACAAACACACACACGGCTGGCGTCAGGTCTGTTTCACACACAGACAAACACACACACGGCTGGCGTCTGAGGTCTGTTTCACACACAGACAAACACACACACGGCTGGCGTCAGGTCTGTTTCACACACAGACAAACACACACACGGCTGGCGTCTGAGGTCTATTTCACACACAGACAAACACACACACGGCTGGCGTCTGAGGTCTGTTTCACACACAGACAAACACACACACGGCTGGCGTCTGAGGTCTGTTTCACAGACAGACAAACACACACACGGCTGGCGTCTGAGGTCTATTTCACACACAGACAAACACACACACGGCTGGCGTCTGCTGTCTGTTTCCCACACAGACAAACACACACGGCTGGCGTCAGGTCTGTTTCACACACAGACAAACACACACATGGCTGGCGTCTGAGGTCTATTTCACACACAGACAAACACACACACGGCTGGCGTCTGAGGTCTATTTCACACACAGACAAACACACACACGGCTGGCGTCTGAGGTCTGTTTCACACACAGACAAACACACACACGTCTGAGGTCTATTTCACACACAGACAAACACACACACGGCTGGCGTCTGAGGTCTGTTTCACACACAGACAAACACACACACGGCTGGCGTCTGAGGTCTGTTTCACACACAGACAAACACACACACGGCTGGTGTCTGAGGTCTATTTCACACACAGACAAACACACACACGGCTGGCGTCTGAGGTCTGTTTCACACACAGACAAACACACACACTGCTGGCGTCTGAGGTCTGTTTCACACACAGACAAACACACACACGGCTGGCGTCTGAGGTCTGTCGCTGCTTTAAAGGGTTTCAGCTTCTGGAGATCATTTCATCCATTCTGTACTCACACAAGGTTTGAGTTGAGCTTCTGGAGATCATTTCAAGCATTCGTACACAAATTACAGCACGGTGAGGACAGGAACATGCAGAGAACATCACAGAGATTCATGTTTAGAGCTTGTTTAAAGATGTTGCTAACACTGAACATGCCAGCAGTCACACACACAGCTTTTTTTATGGGAACATTAGGCCTTTTTGCGAGTCAAAATGTACACAAATTCTATTTTTCCTCACCTTAACCCCCCATAACCCTAACTCCTAACCTGCGCCTTCCAAAACATGACCCGCCAAACCACATTTCTTAACACGTGCTCACTGAACCTGGAAGCCGGCTACACCAATGTGTTGGAGGAAACACCATCCAACTGACGACCGAAGTCAGCCTGCAGGTGTCCGGCACCCCACAAGGACTTGCTAGAGCACAATGAGCCCCCTCCTCCTTCCCACCAAACCCGGACAATTGTGCACCGCCCTATGGGACTTCCGGTCACATGATCAAACCCCAGGCTGTGAGTGCATACATTTTCATTTGTACTGGTTCATCGTAGGAATCAAACCCACAACCCTGGCCTTGCAAGTGCCAAGCTCTGCCAACGGAGACACACAAAGCTGCAGTGTGTACCAAGGTTCTCTGGAGTTGTTACAATGTGAAATGTTCAAACATGCGGCGTATAGAATTCCTCATATAGCAGAGTTGCGTGTTAAACATCATCTCCCTGTGCCAATAGCTGCCATTATGCTCTCATTAGAGAAACTTCTGAAGACTAGTTTGTCTGCAGGGTTAGAAGGAGCTTTGTATTCAGCAATGAGCCCACTTTAAAATGGATCATTTTGAAGACAAGGCAAATTATTCATAATTTGGCTGTGGAGAGTGATTTATCCAGCCAACATTCACCAACAACATTTCACTTGGCTTCAATCAGAAAACCAGTTCTCCATTTACGGGAATTCCAGTGTTTCTATGAAGAGTCACTCAGTGGAGATGTCAGGGTCGGACAATTCCCCCACAGCAAATTTAGATGTCAGGGTCGGACAATTCCTCCACAGTAAGTTTAAATGTCAGGGTCGGACAATTCCTCCACAGCAAGTTTAGATGTTAGGGTCGGACAATTCCCCCACAGCAAGTTTAGATGTTAGGGTCGGACAATTCCTCCACAGTAAGTTTAGATGTTAGGGTCGGACAATTCCTCCACAGCAAGTTTAGATGTCAGGGTCAGACAATTCCTCCACAGTAAGTTTAGATGTTAGGGTCGGACAATTCCTCCACAGCAAGTTTAGATGTTAGGGTCGGACAATTCCCCCACAGCAAGTTTAGATGTTAGGGTCGGACAATTCCCCCACAGCAAGTTTAGATGTTAGGGTCGGACAATTCCCCCACAGCAAGTTTAGATGTTAGGGTCGGACAATTCCCCCACAGCAAATGTAGTGTCATGAGTCAGTAAGTTTAGATGTTAGGGTCGGACAATTCCTCCACAGTAAGTTTAGATGTTAGGGTCGGACAATTCCCCCACAGCAAGTTTAGATGTTAGGGTCGGACAATTCCCCCACAGCAAATGTAGTGTCATGAGTCAGTAAGTTTAGATGTTAGGGTCGGACAATTCCTCCACAGTAAGTTTAGATGTTAGGGTCGGACAATTCCTCCACAGCAAGTTTAGATGTCAGGGTCGGACAATTCCTCCACAGTAAGTTTAGATGTTAGGGTCGGACAATTCCTCCACAGCAAGTTTAGATGTTAGGGTCGGACAATTCCTCCACAGCAAGTTTATATGTTAGGGTCGGACAATTCCCCCACAGCAAGTTTAGATGTTAGGGTCGGACAATTCCCCCACAGCAAGTTTAGATGTTAGGGTCGGACAATTCCCCCACAGCAAGTTTAGATGTTAGGGTCGGACAATTCCCCCACAGCAAGTTTAGATGTTAGGGTCGGACAATTCCTCCACAGTAAATGTAGCATCACCAAGACCTGTCAGCTGGAGATTTAACACCAGACTTAAAGCTACATGCTCTTTATTTTTCTCTTTCTATTTTTCTCTCTCTCTCTCTCTCACTCTCTCTCTCTCTCTCTCCTCTCTCTCTCTTTTTCTCTCTTTCTCCTCTTTCTCTCTCTCTCTCTCTCTTCTCTCTCTCTCTCTCTCTCTCCCTCTCTCTATCTCTCTCTCTTCTCTCTTCTCTCTCTCTCTCTCCTCTCTCTCTCTCTATTCTCTCTCTTTCTCTCTCTCTCTCTCCCTCTCTCTATCTCTCTTTCTCTCTCTCTCTCTCTCTCTATCTGTCTCTCTCTCTCTATCCCCCGCTCCCTCCTTCACTAAACACTTTCTAGAAGAACATCGCCATTTGGCATCATCAAAACCTCGACCAGTGATGATGACTCATCACCTCTTCTTCCTCTTCAGTTAGATAACTGACCTGCCGGCAAAACAAAAACCAAGGAACCAGAGAGAACGATGTTTAACACCACAGGGCGGCCGGGCCAGAGGCGATAAATAGCTATCTCTTTAGGTCAGACGACAGTGATTTACAGACCCTTACAACACTCAATGGCCGTGTTTTACTGGAAGCTGTTGTTACAATGCGTGGGAGAGAGTAGCATAGTGACATAGTTCTGTCTAGGGTTGCAAAATTCCTTGTAACTTCCGCACAAATCCCATGTTTTCCCGAAATCCATGGTTGGAGGGTTCTGTTGTTCTGGATTTACTGCATATTCCTTCCTGATTCAGGGAATTTGCCAACCGAGATTTCTGGAAACCTGGGAATTTTTGCAACCCTAGTGCTGTCATAGTTTCCACAACCAAGAAGGAGGAGAGTTCAAGTCTTTATCCATGGCTCCTCCATCATCTCAGAAATAGACAGGAGGGAGTAGATGTGGCACCTCTTACTTCAAAGGGGAGATGTTCACTTACCATTATAGAAATGATTATCAGCCCCCAGTAGCACCGCTGTGAAGCGGAGCTGTACCCTATGTTACACACATGCAAACAATCACATTCAGTCACTCAACACATGTCCCCATGAACATCCATGACAACAAAGATGTGTTCTTTTCTCTATTATCATTCCACAGCTCTTTTCTGTGCAAAGCTGATTACTGCACACTCACACACTCTCTGGATTACTGAAGGAGAAGTGGTTTGAAAGAGATAGAATGGGGAGAGGAAGACTATAGAGAAGATGAAAGGGGGTACAGGGAGAACGGCTCTCCTCCCATCTGGATGTTCAACTTCAACATTTTATTTTACAAGGCAAGTCAGATAAGAACAAATTCTTACTTACAATGACTGCCTCCCGGGGAACAGTGGGATAACTGCCTTGTTCAGACCTGGCTCGACAGATCTTTACCTTGTCAGCTCTGGGATTTGATCCAGCAACCTTTTCGGTTATTGGCCCAACGCTCTAACCACTAGGCTACCTGGCACCACAACATACCCAGAGCCATGATATACTCCTGAGCTGCGTGAAAGCAACTAGAACGGCTCTACAAATGAACAGGGCTCATTATCCATAAGGTGAACTAGGAAACCCAGGAGTGCTCTTCTCTACCATCAACAAACTCCCCCCCCCACCCCCCACCTGACTCACCACTGTGAACAGACTTCATGTCTTCTCCCTTGTCAATGAAACCACCATTACTGAACTCCTTCCCTCCTTCCTCACCAACTACAGGCCTTTCTCAAACCTCCTCTTCCTCACCAACTACAGGCCTATCTCAACCTCCTCTTCCTCACCAACTACAGGCCTATCTCAAACCTCTTCCTCACCAACTACAGGCCTATCTCAAACCTCTTCCTCACCAACTACAGGCCTATCTCAAACCTCTTCCTCACCAACTACAGGTCTATCTCAAACCTCTTCCTCACCAACTACAGGCCTATCTCAAACCTCTTCCTCACCAACTACAGGTCTATCTCAAACCTCTTCCTCACCAACTACAGGCCTTTCTCAATCTCCTCTTCCTCACCAACTACAGGTCTATCTCAAACCTCTTCCTCACCAACTACAGGCCTATCTCAAACCTCTTCCTCACCAACTACAGGCCTATCCCAAACCTCCTCTTCCTCACCAACTACAGGCCTTTCTCAAACCTCTCCTGCCTCACCAACTGAAGGACGTCCTCTGTGCTGCTGATGCTGGGAACATCTTCATCCTCATCCTCCTGGGCCTGTCTGCAGCATTTGACACTGTCTGTCATTAGATTTTAACTGACCGTATGGAGAGGCTTCTTGGAGTTTCTCGAACAACTCCTTGCCTGGTTCCACTCCAATCTATTTAATAGACAACAGTTTGTATCCCTTGGCAACTGCAGGTCTGCTTCAGCCCCTGTATAACAAGGTGTCCCACAAGGCTCATTGTTAGGTCCATTACTGTTTAGTATTTACCTACTACTACTTGGTCAGATCCACACAAATCTACATCCACACTAAATTTAACTCCACACTAAAGTGAAAACTTAGATGAGCAATAATTTTGAACAACTAAACGATGACAAAACAGAGCTCATGCTCATGGGCCCCAACTCCCTCATCAATAAACTGTTTAGTGTTCTCCATGGTTAGTCTGTCATCATGTTTAGTCTGTCATCATGTTTAGTGTTCTCCTGGTTAGTCTGTCATCATGTTTAGTGTTCTCCCTGGTTAGTCTGTCATCATGTTTAGTGTTCTCCATGGTTAGTCTGTCATCATGTTTAGTCTGTCATCATGTTTAGTGTTCTCCATGGTCAGTCTGTCATCATGTTTAGTGTTCTCCCTGGTCAGTCTGTCATCATGTTTAGTCTGTCATCATGTTTAGTGTTCTCCATGGTTAGTCTGTCATCATGTTCAGTGTTCTCCCTGGTCAGTCTGTCATCATGTTTAGTGTTCTCCCTGGTCAGTCTGTCATCATGGTCAGTCTGTCATCATGTTTAGTGTTCTCCATGGTCAGTCTGTCATCATGTTTAGTGTTCTCCATGGTCAGTCTGTCATCATGTTTAGTGTTCTCCATGGTCAGTCTGTCATCATGTTCAGTGTTCTCCATGGCCCGTCTGTCATCATGTTTAGTGTTCTCCATGGTCAGTCTGTCATCATGTTTAGTGTTCTCCATGGTCAGTCTGTCATCATGTTTAGTCTGTCATCATGTTTAGTCTGTCATCATGTTTAGTCTGTCATCATGTTTACTCTGTCATCATGTTTAGTGTTCTCCATGGTCAGTCTGTCATCATGTTTAGTCTGTCATCATATTTAGTCTGTCATCATGTTTAGTGTTCTCCATGGTCAGTCTGTCATCATGTTTAGTCTGTCATCATGGTCAGTCTGTCATCATGTTTAGTGTTCTCCCTGGTCAGTCTGTCATCATTACATTACATTTTACATTTAAGTCATTTAGCAGACGCTCTTATCCAGAGCGACTTACAAATTGGTGCATTCATCTATAATATCCAGTAGAACAACCACTTTACAATAGTGCATCTAAATCTTTTAAAGGGGGGAGGGGGGGGGTTAGAAGGATTACTTTATCCTATCCCAGGTATTCCTTAAAGAGGTGGGGTTTCAGGTGTCTCCGGAAGGTGGTGATTGACTCCGCTGTCCTGGCATCGTGAGGGAGCTTGTTCCACCATTGGGGTGCCAGAGCAGCGAACAGTTTTGACTGGGCTGAGCGGGAACTGTGCTTCCTCAGAGGTAGGGAGGCGAGCAGGCCAGAGGTGGATGAACGCAGTGCCCTTGTTTGGGTGTAGGGCCTGATCAGAGCCTGAAGGTACGGAGGTGCCGTTCCCCTCACAGCTCCGTAGGCAAGCACCATGGTCTTGTAGCGGATGCGAGCTTCAACTGGAAGCCAGTGGAGAGAGCGGAGGAGCGGGGTGACGTGAGAGAACTTGGGAAGGTTGAACACCAGACGGGCTGCGGCGTTCTGGATGAGTTGTAGGGGTTTGATGGCACAGGCAAGGAGCCCAGCCAACAGCGAGTTGCAGTAATCCCGACGGGAGATGACAAGTGCCTGGATTAGGACCTGCGCCGCTTCCTGTGTGAGGCAGGGTCGTACTCTGCGAATGTTGTAGAGCATGAACCTACAGGATCGGGTCACCGCCTTGATGTTAGTGGAGAACGACAGGGTGTTGTCCAGGATCACGCCAAGGTTCTTAGCACTCTGGGAGGAGGACACAAGGGAGTTGTCAACCGTGATGGCGAGATCATGGAACGGGCAGTCCTTCCCCGGGAGGAAGAGTAGCTCCGTCTTGCCGAGGTTCAGCTTGAGGTGGTGATCCGTCATCCACACTGATATGTCTGCCAGACATGCAGAGATGCGATTCGCCACCTGGTTGTCAGAAGGGGGAAAGGAGAAGATTAATTGTGTGTCGTCTGCATAGCAATGATAGGAGAGACCGTGTGAGGATATGACAGAGCCAAGTGACTTGGTGTATAGCGAGAATAGGAGAGGGCCTAGAAAAGAGCCCTGGGGGACACCAGTGGTGAGAGCACGTGGTGCGGAGACAGATTCTCGCCACGCCACCTGGTAGGAGCGACCTGTCAGGTAGGACGCAATCCAAGCGTGGGCCGCGCCGGAGATGCCCAGCTCGGAGAGGGTGGAGAGGAGGATCTGATGGTTCACAGTATCAAAGGCAGCAGATAGGTCTAGAAGGATGAGAGCAGAGGAGAGAGAGTTAGCTTTAGCAGTGCGGAGAGCCTCCGTGACACAGAGAAGAGCAGTCTCAGTTGAATGCCCAGTCTTGAAACCTGACTGATTAGGATCAAGAAGGTCGTTCTGAGAGAGATAGCAGGAGAGCTGGCCAAGGACGGCACGTTCAAGAGTTTTGGAGAGAAAAGAAAGAAGGGATACTGGTCTGTAGTTGTTGACATCGGAGGGATCGAGTGTAGGTTTTTTCAGAAGGGGTGCAACTCTCGCTCTCTTGAAGACGGAAGGGACGTAGCCAGCGGTCAAGGATGAGTTGATGAGCGAGGTGAGGTAGGGGAGAAGGTCTCCGGAAATGGTCTGGAGAAGAGAGGAGGGGATAGGGTCAAGTGGGCAGGTTGTTGGGCGGCCGGCCGTCACAAGACGCGAGATTTCATCTGGAGAGAGAGGGGAGAAAGAGGTCAAAGCACAGGGTAGGGCAGTGTGAGCAGGACCAGCGGTGTCGCTTGACTTAGCAAACGAGGATCGGATGTCGTCAACCTTCTTTTCAAAATGGTTGACGAAGTAATCCGCAGTGAGGGAGGAGGGGGGGGGAGGGGGAGGAGGATTCAGGAGGGAGGAGAAGGTAGCAAAAAGCTTCCTAGGGTTAGAGGCAGATGCTTGGAATTTAGAGTGGTAGAAAGTGGCTTTAGCAGCAGAGACAGAAGAGGAAAATGTAGAGAGGAGGGAGTGAAAGGATGCCAGGTCCGCAGGGAGGCGAGTTTTCCTCCATTTCCGCTCGGCTGCCCGGAGCCCTGTTCTGTGAGCTCGCAGTGAGTCGTCGAGCCACGGAGCAGGAGGGGAGGACCGAGCCGGCCTGGAGGATAGGGGACAGAGAAAATGAAAGGATGCAGAGAGGGAGGAGAGGAGGGTTGAGGAGGCAGAATCAGGAGATAGGTTGGAGAAGGTTTGAGCAGAGGGAAGAGATGATAGGATGGAAGAGGAGAGAGTAGCGGGAGAGAGAGAGCGAAGGTTGGGACGGCGCCATACCATCCGAGTAGGGGCAGAGTGAGAAGTTTTTGATGAGAGCGAGAGGGAAAAGGATACAAGGTAGTGGTCGGAGACTTGGAGGGGAGTTGCAATGAGATTAGTGGAAGAACAGCATCTAGTAAAGATGAGGTCAAGCGTATTGCCTGCCTTGTGAGTAGGGGGGAAGGTGAGAGGGTGAGGTCAAAAGAGGAGAGGAGTGGAAAGAAGGAGGCAGAGAGGAATGAGTCGAAGGTAGACGTGGGGAGGTTAAAGTCACCCAGAACTGTGAGAGGTGAGCCATCCTCAGGAAAGGAACTTATCAGGGCGTCAAGCTCATTGATGAACTCTCCAAGGGAACCTGGAGGGCGATAAATGATGAGGATGATAAGCTTGAAAGGGCTGGTAACTGTGACAGCATGGAATTCAAATGAGGAGATAGACAGATGGGTCAGGGGAGAAAGAGAGAATGTCCACTTGGGAGAGATGAGGATTCCAGTGCCACCACCCCGCTGGCTCGATGCTCTAGGGGTATGCGAGAACAGGTGGGCAGACGAGGAGAGAGCAGTAGGAGTAGCAGTGTTATCTGTGGTGATCCATGTTTCCGTCAGCGCCAGGAAGTCTAGGGACTGGAGGGTAGCATAGGCTGAGATGAACTCAGCCTTGTTGGCCGCAGACCGGCAGTTCCAGATGCTGCCGAAGACCTGGAACTCCACGTGGGTCGTGCGCGCTGGGACCACCAGGTTAGAGTGGCAGCGGCCACGCGGTGTGGAGCGTTTGTATGGCCTGTGCAGAGGGGAGAGAACAGGGATAGACAGACACATAGTTGACAAGCTACAGAAGAGGCTACGCTAATGCAAAGGAGATTGGAATGACAAGTGGACTACACGTCTCGAATGTTCAGAAAGTTAAGCTTACGTTGCAAAGAATCTTATTGACTAAAATGACGAAAATGATACAGTACTGCTGGCTGGTGGAGTAGGCTAGCTAGCAGTGGCTGCGTTGTTGACTTTGTTTGAACGTGTAGCTGGCTAGGTGTAGCTGGCTAGGTGACCTCGATAGTTTCAGTACTACACCTTGTCATGATACAAAAGCAACTTTGTAGCTAGCTAACATAACACTAATCAAGACGTTCCTTTGTAATGTATTTAGTTTCTACAGTGTTACTCGTCGGTAATAGTTGGCTGGGTTTGGAAAAATGGCGTCACGGGGGACGGCAATAGCTGGCTAGCTAACCTCGGTAATTACTAAACTACACAATTATCAAGCTATGACAAAGACAACTATGTAGCTAGCTAGCCAACACTGCACTAGTCAAATCGTTCCGTTGTAAAGTATTAGTATCTACAGCGCTGCTAGTCGGTAACGGTTGGCTAGCTGTTGGCTAGCTAGCTAGCAGTGGGTTAACGATGACTAGGTGTGTTGACTACGTCTGGCGTCGCGGCTGGCTAGTTACTAATAATTACTCTAAACTACACAATTATCTAAGATGCAAAGACAGCAAAGACAACTATGTAGCTGGCTCACTAACACTACACTAATCAAGTCGTTCCGTTGTAAAGTATTAGTGTCTACAGCGCTGCTAGTCGGTAACGGTTGGCTAGCTAGCTAGCAGTGGGTTAATGAAGACTAGGTGTGTTGACTAAGTCTGGCGTCGCGGCGCGGCTGGCTAGTTACTAATAATTACTCTAAACTAAACAATTATCTTAGATGCAAAGACAGCAAAGACAACTATGTAGCTGGCTCACTAACACTACACTAGTCAAGTCGTTCCGTTGGAATGTAATAGATTCTACAGTGCTGCTAGTCGGTGGAAGTTGGCTGGTTGGCTAGCTAGCAGTGTTGACTAGCTAGCTAGCAGTGATGACTACGTTAGGAGGACGAAGATAGCTAACTTTGATAATTACTCTAAGCTACACGATTATCTACACGATTATCTTTGATACAAAGACGGCTATGTAGCTAGCTAAGAAAAAATTGCTCAGATCAAACAAATCAAACCGTTGTAATGTAGTGAAGTGTAATATTACCTGTGGAGTGAAGCGTAGTGCGACTGCTCGCTCCAAACCGGAAGTAGAGAATCATCATGTTTAGTCTGTCATCATGGTCAGTCTGTCATCATGTTTAGTGTTCTCCATGGTCAGTCTGTCATCCTGTTTAGTGTTCTCCATGGTCAGTCTGTCATCATGTTTAGTGTTCTCCATGGTTAGTCTGTCATCCTGTTTAGTGTTCTCCCTGGTCAGTCTGTCATCATGTTTAGTGTTCTCCATGGTCAGTCTGTCATCATGTTTAGTGTTCTCCATGGTTAGTCTGTCATCCTGTTTAGTGTTCTCCATGGTCAGTCTGTCATCATGTTTAGTCTGTCATCATGTTTAGTGTTCTCCATGGTCAGTCTGTCATCATGTCTAGTGTTCTCCCTGGTCAGTCTGTCATCATGTTTAGTCTGTCATCATGTTTAGGGTTCTCCATGGTCAGTCTGTCATCATGTCTAGTGTTCTCCATGGTCAGTCTGTCATCATGTCTAGTGTTCTCCATGGTTAGTCTGTCATCATGTTTAGTGTTCTCCCTGGTTAGTCTGTCATCATGTTTAGTGTTCTCCATGGTCAGTCTGTCATCATGTTTAGTGTTCTCCATGGTCAGTCTGTCATCATGTTTAGTGTTCTCCCTGGTCAGTCTGTCATCATGTTTAGTGTTCTCCCTGGTCAGTCTGTCATCATGTTTAGTGTTCTCCCTGGTTAGTCTGTCATCATGTTTAGTGTTCTCCATGGTCAGTCTGTCATCATGGTTAGTCTGTCATCATGTTTAGGGTTCTCCATGGTCAGTCTACCCTGTCTACCTGTTTTGTTATGTAAAGCGACTTTGGATGTAATGAAAAGTGCTTAAAATAAAATGTATTATTATTATTAGAAGTTTTTGTGTGTGAATGTGTGTGAAAGTGTGTGAATGTGTGTGAATGTGTGTGAAGTTGTGTTTTTGTGTGTGAATGTGTGTGAAAGTGTGTGAAAGTGTGAAAGTGTGTGAATGTGTGTGAAGTTGTGTTTTTGTGTGTGAAAGTGTGTGAAAGTGTGTGAAAGTGTGTGAATGTGTGTGAAAGTGTGTGAAAGTGTGTGAATGTGTGTGAAAGTGTGTGAAAGTGTGTGAAAGTGTGTGAATGTGTGTGAAAGTGTACGAATGTGTGTGAAAGTGTGTGAATGTATGCAGGATCACATGTAGTCCTTATTAAACATAGCTAACACTGCAGGGGGGTACAGTCTGCCCAACGCACCACCCGAGCCACTGCCTGTTCACCCCGCTATCATCCAGAAGGTGAGGTCAGTACAGGTATATCAAAGCTGGGACTGAGAGACTGAAAAACAGCTTCTATCTCATGACCATCAGACTGTTAAATAGCCATCACTAGCCAGCTGCCACCCGGTTACTCAATCCTGCACCTTAGAGGCTGCTGCTCTATATACATAGACATGGAATCACTGGTCACTTCAATAATGGAAAACTAGTCACTTTAATAATGTTTACATACTGTTTTACTCATCTCATATGTATATACTGTATTATATTCTACTGTATTTTAGTCAATGCCACTCCGACATTGCTCGTCCTAATATTTATATATTTCTTAATTCCATTATTTTACTTTTAGATTTGTGTGTATTGTTGTGAATTGTTAGATATTACTGCACTGTTGGAGCTAGGAACACAAGCATTTCACTACACACGCAATAACATCTGCTAAATATGTGTATGTGACCAATAAAATGTGATCTGATCTGATCTGCTCCCTCGCTGTGGGACTCTATGCTCCTATTAAAGTGCTGGGATGTGACGGTCGATCTAACTTGTTCATGAAGAAAGTCTTCATTCCGTAGCTGTGTGATTTCACAATGTGTTGCAGAGTTAGGGTCTCTCTCACACACTGTAATATACTGCCAGAGGCATACAGCACATTACCTTTGGTACCCTGATAGGGGAAATTCATTCCAGACATACGTTGGGAATACAGTTACAGGGCACTTTCCTATACTGGATTTGTAGAAGACGTGAATCACAACAGATGTGTCAAATGTGTTAACTAAGTCTAATATGTTTAGTCCAATCTGAGTTAATGAGCCTTTTCTCTGTTTGCATCTAGAAGCTGCTGTGGTATGAGCCAAAACACTCTCCCTCTCTTTCTCTCAGCGTAGTCAGGTTCAGCCAGGGACATCCGTCGTTGTTTTAGAATGTAGAGGAGGCAGGTAGTCTAGTGGTTAGAGCGTAGAGGAGGCATGTAGCCTAGTGGTTAGAATGTGGAGGAGGCAGGTCGCCTAGTGGTTAGAGTGTAGAGGAGGCATGTAGCCTAGTGGTTAGAATGTAGAGGAGGCAGGTAGCCTAGTGGTTAGAGTGTAGAGGAGGCAGGTAGCCTAGTGGTTAGAGTGTAGAGGAGGCAGGTAGCCTAGTGGTTAGAATGTAGAGGAGGCAGGTAGCCTAGTGGTTAGAGTGTAGAGGAGGCAGGTAGCCTAGTGGTTAGAGTGTAGAGGAGGCAGGTAGCCTAGTGGTTAGAGTGTAGAGGAGGCAGGTAGCCTAGTGGTTAGAGTGTAGAGGAGGCAGGTAGCCTAGTGGTTAGAGCGTAGAGGAGACAGGTAGCCTAGTGGTTAGAATGTAGAGGAGGCAGGTAGCCTAGTGGTTAGAGCGTAGAGGAGGCAGGTAGCCTAGTGGTTAGAGCGTAGAGGAGGTAGGTAGCCTAGTGGTTAGAGTGTAGAGGAGGCAGGTAGCCTAGTGGTTAGAATGTAGAGGAGGCAGGTAGCCTAGTGGTTACAGTGTAGAGGAGGCAGGTAGCCTAGTGGTTAGAGTGTAGAGGAGGCAGGTAGCCTAGTGGTTAGAGTGTAGAGGAGGCAGGTAGCCTAGTGGTTAGAGTGTAGAGGAGGCAGGTAGCCTAGTGGTTAGAGTGTAGGGACGGCAGGTAGCCTAGTGGTTAGAGTGTAGAGGAGGCAGGTAGCCTAGTGGTTAGAGGAGGCAGGTAGCCTAGTGGTTAGAGTGTAGGGACGGCAGGTAGCCTAGTGGTTAGAGTGTAGAGGAGGCAGGTAGCCTAGTGGTTAGAGTGTAGAGGAGGCAGGTAGCCTAGTGGTTAGAGTGTAGAGGAGGCAGGTAGCCTAGTGGTTAGAGTGTAGAGGAGGCAGGTAGCCTAGTGGTTAGAGTGTAGAGGAGACAGGTAGCCTAGTGGTTAGAGCGTAGAGGAGGCAGGTAGCCTAGTGGTTAGAGCGTAGAGGAGGCAGGTAGCCTAGTGGTTAGTGTAGAGGAGGCAGGTAGCCTAGTGGTTAGAGCGTAGAGGAGGCAGGTAGCCTAGTGGTTAGAGCATTGGGCCAGTAACTGAAAGGTTGCTGGATCGAATCCCAGAGCTGAGAAGGTTCACATCTGCAGTTCTGCCCCTGAACAAGGCCGTTAATCCACTGGTCCCCGAAGACGTGGATGTCGATTAAGGCAGCCCCCCCCCCCCACCTCTCTGATTCAGAAGGGTTGGGTTAAATGCGGAAAACACATTTCAGTTGAATACATTCAGTTGTACAAATGTCTAGGTATCCCCCTTTCCCCTTTAGACAGACCCACTGGGTTGAGAATGAACCAGCCTTCAGGCATTTGCCAGAATTGTTCAGTCCATCCGTGGTAGTCCTATGTTCAGTCCATCCGTGGTAGTCCAGAGCCTCTCAATGTAGTGTAGTTGACCTCTCACCTCCACAGAGGGCGAAAAAGAGAGATAATAGAGGGACAGAGGGTGAAAAGGAGAGAGATAATAGAGGGACAGAGGGTGAAAAAGAGAGAGATAATAGGGACAGAGGGTGAAAAAGAGAGAGATAATAGGGACAGAGGGTGAAAAAGAGAGAGATAATAGAGGGACAGAGGGTGAAAAGGAGAGAGATAAGAGAGGAACAGAGGGTGAAAAAGAGAGAGATAATAGAGGGACAGAGGGTGAAAAGGAGAGAGAATATAGGGATAGAGGGTGAAAAAGAGATAGATAATAGAGGGACAGAGGGTGAAAAAGAGAGAGATAATAGAGGGACAGAGGGTGAAAAGGAGAGAGAATATAGGGATAGAGGGTGAAAAAGAGATAGATAATAGAGGGACAGAGGGTGAAAAAGAGAGAGATGAGAGAGGGTGAAAAAGAGAGAGAATATTGGGACAGAGGGTGAAAAAGAGAGAGAGAATAGAGGGACAGAGGGTGAAAAAGAGAGAGAGAATAGAGGGACAGAGGGTGAAAAAGAGAGAGATAATAGAGGGACAGAGGGTGAAAAAGAGAGAGATAATAGAGGGACAGAGGGTGAAAAAGTAAGAGAATGGGACCAAATCCTACTACCCTGGCCTGCAGTGACCACAACATCCTCACTTCAGGAGCAACAGAATATTAAGCTAGTCCTGCCCTCTTGTGGTGAAACATAACACACACTCATCAGAACACTACACGCTCATGAGAACACTACACACTCATGAGAACACTACACGGTCATCAGAACACTACACGCTCATCAGAACACTACACGCTCATGAGAACACTACACGCTCATCAGAACACTACACGCTCATCAGAACACTACACGCTCATGAGAACACTACACACTCATCAGAACACTACACGCTCATCAGAACACTACACGCTCATCAGAACACTACACGCTAATGAGAACACTACACGCTCATCAGAACACTACACACTCATCAGAACACTACACGCTCATCAGAACACTACACGCTCATGAGAACACTACACGCTCATCAGAACACTACACGCTCATGAGAACACTACACGCTCATCAGAACACTACACGCTCATCAGAACACTACACGCTCATGAGAACACTACACGCTCATGAGAACACTACACGCTCATCAGAACACTACACGCTCATCAGAACACTACACACTCATGAGAACACTACACACTCTTGAGAACACTACACGCTCATGAGAACACTACACGCTCATCAGAACACTACACGCTCATCAGAACACTACACGCTCATCAGAACACTACACACTCATGAGAACACTACACGCTCATGAGAACACTATTGACATAAACTAAATTATACAATCCGCAATCCGTGAATAATAACATGTATGTCAACCATTGTTTAACAGGAAGTTCATTTAACCTACCTAAGGCGTAATAAGGCACACAAAGGTGTAATCTACAGGTTTGGAATTACACATGACTCTGGGGTATCACACTGGGCTTTAATAAATCAATTAAATGAAAAGTATTTATCCCAAAGGAGCAATTACTTAATGCTAAGAGAAGGTTATTAATGCTTGACGATTAGGAGCCTGATAATGTGATGGACAGTTTTTCACACTTGGATCATGAGGACAACACGAGTCCTAATTGCCTGTAGATGTGTAGGCCTGTTAGAGTCCAGTCACTATATCTTGACAACAAAATAGGTAAAGTGGTTGACCAGATGCTTATCAATTTAATCTGGAAAAATCATACACATTATATTAGGAAATGTGTCATTATGAACACATATGAATATGGTGGTCTCAAATTCTTTAGACTTTCCTACATTGAACAATACTTTTAAGATCAATTGGGCTAAACATTTCAGAAAGAATCCAACTTCAATTTGGAATTTCATCCCTCAATATATCTTCTCCCGTTTTGGTGACTTCAATTTTATGTTACTTTGTAACTATAGTAACTATAACATTGATGAGATTCCTACAAAATGATCTGCTTTTCATAGACGAGTATTAGCGTGGTCGTTGATATATAAACATCATTCCCCCCCCCGCATAGGTATTTAATTTGGAACAATAAGGACATTTTGTATAGAAACAAGTCTTTATTTTAGAACAAGTTCAATAATCATATCCTTGCTGGAGAGTCAATTTTTTTACGCAGAAGTATTGTTACTGAATTATTACTGATTTTATTTTTTATCTCCTTACAATACCCCTGTAACACCTAGAGAGTTCGCCAGTCTTTGATGCTATTCCATCTGGAACTCTCATGTTATTTAGAGGTGTAGCCAGACCTCACCTTCTTGACCTACCCTCGCTTTATCCAGTTGACTCTCAAATAGGGAAAATATGTTTCTCCTTGGTCCCTCAGAACAACAGATCTATACGGGCTTTATTTCAAAGGGAGATTGTATCCATTCCTTATGTCACAAGTTACTGGAATACATTGGTCACTAATATCTGTTGGGAAAAAAGTCTGGTTATTACCACACAAATACTTTGTTTTTAACAAGGTCAAAGAGGTCTCTTTCAGAATGATTCTTAAATATGACCCTGTAAATCATTACCTGAAGAAACTCAAAAAATACATTAACATTAACTGTACTTTGTGTTGAGCATCCAGAAGCAGTTTTGACTTTATTTTGGCATATTCTACATGTGAAGAAATTATGAAAAGATATTTATAGTTTCATAGTTTCATTCATTGTTAATATACTTGATGACTTTTGTTTTTATATGGGAGAATGTGCTGCTCGGTTTCCTTAACCATAATAAGGATAAAGAACACATTCCTAGCGAATAAATCTAACAGCGCTAATGGAAAAATGTAATATTCATAAATGTAAATTCACTAATAAAAAAATAAAAAAGTATTGTGATTTCTAGAAGGAATTCGAGCAATACATTAAGACCAATCTACACTATTCTATTAAGAAGGCTGTTAAAACAATCAAACCATGTGTATCTTCTAAGGTCTTTGTATAATGTGTTGTACCCCCTTGCATATGTTATCATTGTTGGTTTGTATGCTTCTTGTGTAGAAGAACCTGCTTTTTCTGCCAAAAATAAATTAAATATTTGTAAAAAAAATGGTGCATGTAGGTCTGTTACTGTTGAAGGGATAAGAGTTGTCATGACAAGGTGTTTAACACGTCCCATGTTGGCAGCGTTCACAACGACAGCCCAAATCAGACCCCCCCCACTAATTGGCATTTCTCAGAGCTGATCCGATTGGTCAAATGACCATTAGTGGAAAAGAACAAGACATATACTGCCTGTGTGAACACAGCCTATAGCGACTGCAGCTTTTCATGACCTGTAGCATGATGTAACAAAATACAAGTCAATCAAATTCTCTCTTTTTTTTTTTTTTTATTGTGTAAAAATCAGACATGAACACATGCAGACTAAAAACCAGTGTAACAAATTCACCAAGATCCTAAAAAAGGTTCTGAAATCAAGAGTCTGCATCCAGCTGTAAAAAAAAATATGGTCTATTTCTAGAGAAGCCCAGTAGTCCTTCACATCTGTACAGAACACGGGGTTAGAGAACGCACATTTGACCAACGGAATGATCCAACTAACGCACATTTGACCAACGGAATGATCCAACTAACGCACATTTGACCAACGGAATGATCCAACACATAGAATCCGGTAGTCACCTTCAGTCCGTCTTTCCTGAATGATTATTTTAATTGTTGAATACACATTTATTCCTTCTACCACTGAAGTGTCGCTTTTATAAATCAAAGCATTGTCAATAAATCAGCAGTTAACCATCTTTACACTGTAAATATGTTCTCTCCAAGTCCATCATTTTACATTTAAACAAAACAAAAAAGGTTTAAATGGAAGGATTGGGGTGGGAAAGCAGAACAAAAATAAAATAGACAAAACTGCATTAAGGAGTGGAGGTTCCTCCTCCTGACCCTGGTCAACGGCGGTGGCGCCCGTGACCCGAGTGTCCGCCGCCGCTGCTATGGCGTTTGCCCTTGTGGGTGCGCTCCCGCTCGTACGACCTGGACCGCTCCCTCCTGTCTCCACGGTGATGCCCTCCCCCAGGCCCACCTCTCTCGTGCTTGTGCTTCTTGGCCGAGGAGAGGTCCGACGTGCTGCGATCTCTGTCCCTCTCCCTCCCCCTCTCCCTCTCTCCCTTGCTGGCAGAGCGCGACCTGGACCTCTTCCTCTTGTGAGCCCCTCCTCCGCTGCTGCTATGACGACTCGATGGCTTGGGGTCAATGTTGCCATGGTGGTCAGGCTTTGACTTGAGATGTGGGAGGAGGGGGGAGGGCGGATGGCGTCGGGGCGATGGGCTGCGGCTGTGAGACCGACTGCGGGAACGAGAACTGTAGGTCCCAGAACGACTGCGCCGGCTGTTGTAACTGCAGAGACAGTAAAGAAAACAGTTAAGACAGTGGTCTTCAGCAGTAACCTGGCCGTAAAGTACTGCAGTAACCTGGCCGGTACCGTAGTAACTTGTCTGTAAAGTACAGGTCTGTAAAGTACTGCAGTAACCTGGCCGTAAAGTACAGATATGTAAAGTACTGTAGTAACAGTCTGTAAAGTACTGCAGTAACCTGGCCGGTACCGTAGTAACTTGTCTGTAAAGTACAGGTCTGTAAAGTACTGCAGTAACCTGGCCGTAAAGTACAGGTATGTAAAGTACTGTAGTAACAGTCTGTAAAGTACCAGTTTACTATGGTACTTTACATCCAGTTTACTAAGTAAAGCACACACAGTTAATGAAGGAGTGAGGTCTTACTGCCTGCGTGGGGAGCGTGATCGCGAGCGAGTTCTGGAACGAGATCCACTCCCACTGTTCCTTCCAATCTTCACCTCCTTCCTCAGCCTGAGAGAAGGAGAGAGAGAAAAGATGCCATTTCCATTAGAGGTGTCTGCTTATAATAAAAATACAACTTTAAGAGGAAAAAGGAAAAAAAGGCCCCGTTATGTATGAGTATGTCTTTACCCGTTGTGTGGGCTCTTGGAGCCCTGGGCTCTGCTGTCTGGATCTTTCTTTCCAGGTTTGAGGGCCAGGAGGTTTGGAGATTTATCCTCCACCTTCACTACATTGGGGGAACCTGGGAACACAGACGCATAACACGTCATTACACCGGTTGGTCCCCGTTTAGAAATGTAAAGTTATGTTAACTCTTGTATTTTTTTTAAATTAAGCGTTTTAAATGAACAACTACGGTAAGGTAACCTCACAGGGTTTAAATGAACAACTACGGTAAGGTAACCTCACAGGGTTTAAATGAACAACTACGGTAAGGTAACCTCACAGGGTTTAAATGAACAACTACGGTAAGGTAACCTCACAGGGTTTAAATGAACAACTACGGTAAGGTAACCACACAGGGTTTAAAATGAACAACTACGGTAAGGTAACCACACAGGGTTTAAAATGAACAACTACGGTAAGGTAACCTCACAGGGTTTAAATGAACAACTACGGTAAGGTAACCTCACAGGGTTTGGATCCGGGTGAGAAGCCCCCCAGGTTGGACAGAGCTGGGGTCCCATCAGGGTTCAGCCCTTTAGCCTTCAGCTTGGCCTCCTGCAGAGACATCTTCCTCTTCTCCACCTCCTTCTCCAGGTGGTCATAGTCCGGCTGGCCCAGAGAGAGAGAGAGAGACAGTTTTAGGAGGGTGATGCATAGAGGAACATGGTCATGGTTCCAGGGTGATACTGTACATACATACAGCATGTACCTTCTTCCTGGTGTAGAGTTTGAGGGTGGTGATACAGACATCCTTTATCTCCTCCTCTGTGGCTCCAAACAGCAGATACCAGTGAGGTCTGGATGGGAGAGGCATCTACAGACACACAGCAACACACAGCACCTTAGTTAATGACGCTACACATTTTGATTTTTTGAAGACTAAAGAGATTGGAAGAGGTGGGAGAAAGACGGAGAGAAGGTGAGATGAAAAGGAGAAGCCAAATCCAATCCAGCCGTACCTGGAGAGCTCTGGCTGCCAGGTAGATGCAGGCACATGCGATGGTTTCAGCTTGGAACCTCACAAACACATTGGTCCTGAGGCTGTCATTCATGTAGTTCCTACAAGGACACAAGCAACATACAGAAACATAGCACCATAGCCTCGTGTCCCTCCCCAACAGACCATATCACAGAAACTCTGGTCTGGGTAGTCACCAGCTGGTCCTCAACAGCTATAGGTTGTGCAGGCTTGTTCTAGCTTCACCGTGTTACTTCAACCATGTGATAGTGCAGGGGTGAAACAAAAGCCTGCACATTTTGCAGCTCTACAGGACCAGAGTTGGTGACCACTCCAATAAAGACAGTTATACATCTGAAATAGTAATAGACAAACAGTATGGAGACTCTAGTTTAGCTTTGTCCCTCTCTCTCTCTCTCTCTCTCATCCATGTTGGTGTTGAGCTGGACATGCAGCGTCACAGATGAAAGCTTGTAGACAGGACGGTTATCCAAGAGCCCACTGATCCTTACCGTAAAAGACAATACGGCACCCAAAACAAAAGTACACAAGTCCTATTCAGAGGTGGTGGACATGCGTCCTATCAATCAGAGGACATGCCTGTCTAAGGTACGCATGCAAACAGTAGGGGAATGCAGAGCAGACCGAGGTGACCAGAGACATACAGCAGCCCTTTACAATATGCAGCCATCGGCCAGATAGGTAATGACCTATCCCTTGGCCGAGAGGAGATGGAAGTTTCCCTTACCTGCAGATCAAGGATCAGATTGGACAGGTCTGACATGATGCACTCTGCACAGTTAAAGAGTAGGTAACCCTGAACTCCACATCAAAAGGCCAACTCAAAGCTGCCATGTGTAGAAGAGTGACGTGACGGTTGATGGAAGCGAACAGGGTTCAAGCGGTTTAAAAGTGGGATTGTAATTGCAGCTAAGTTGTCTTGAGTTTCAGTGACCCTGATAAGCTATAGCTCAGGCATGACAACACCTGACAGACAACGGACATTTCAGACGGATGGTTCTGTCGTCTAGCAAGCAGTCAGACAGAAACAGAAAGATGAGTGGAGACAGAACAAAAGACTGTTGGTGACATCCTTTCCCACCCTACACAGATCCCACCCCAACGTGTACCCGTCAGGATTCAATGGAAGCTGGGTCTGATATGCAAAACCTAGCTTTACTGATGGAACAAAAAAAACGAACTCTAAAGACATTGAAATGTAAACTTGGCTTCACTGAATAGTCTGAGCCAGTCCTGGAGCTTGACCCTTGTGTATGTGGGTTGTCATATGATTTCAGATCAGACAACATTCAGACGGTCTCAAATGAAAAGCAGCACACACAGGGGTCCCACAGAACAGGCTTCCCTAGACTGGCCGAGGGTTGGAACTTTGGACAATTGATAGACTACTGCTAAAAGTGGCCAGTGGATATTGATGGGTGACGAGACAGGTCCTTGGTGGCAAAGCCTGAGCAGGATCATCCTGTAAGACATGTCTGGAGACCACATGAGTTTGGGAAAAATCAAATAGACAGTTCAACAGTACACTTTAACTACTGCATCAAAAAGGCATACCCAGAAAATGGTCCAGACAACAACACAAAAAACTATGCTTACTTCGAATCTAAAGCAAGCAACTAGAAAAAAATGCTATTGTAGTTAGAGCTATCTATTTGGTTAAAAAAAAATATAAAAAAATAGCAGTTTAACCTTGGAAGCACAACCCAAAAAAATACAAATCCTTCTGGACACCCCAAGAGAAAACAAGACCATGATGGCAGTTGGGAAAGGCCCGCCCCCTTCAGTGAATCTCGGCAGAGAGCTCTCACTGGATTGGCTGTCTCCGAGAAGGGCAGCCAGCCAATGGGGGGAGCTTCCTGGGGTCATGTGGTTGGAGGAGCAGAGTTCAGAGGTTCTTTATGAGACTTACCAGCATGGACTACCCTTTAATCAAAGAGTAGAGAGAAAGGACAAAGTTAAACTGAGTTCCTTGGGCACCAGAATCAGACTAGAAATAGCCATGTAAAGGACAAGAGGAAAACAAACAGGGCTCAATAAGACACTAATGAATCCATCAGAGAAAAGAGGTTACAGGGGGGTGGAGGAGACAGGTGTTTGTGACATAGGGCACCGGGTTAGTTAGGGTAGAGGCCATGTACTCACCAGGCGGTCTGGACCAGAGTCTGGTTCTTCTCACATTCCAGGACTTGCAGGTACATGACGATGATCTGGAAGAAGAACAGTTGACATTATGCAATAACCAACACGGTTTCACAATCCCCAGACCGTAGAATGCAAACCACCAGCCTGTACTGAGAATGGACCATGTTCTAGAACAACATAACTACAGAGGTGTCATGTGAGTCACAGAAACCGTCACAGCTTTAACTGAACAGCAGTGTTAGTGGAGTCTGATAGGTTTGGCATAAAGCTAATGCTGAGAGATAAATGTAGCTGTAACTGTTGGCTCAGAATATACAGCACCTTAGTTAATGACGGTTGTCATTAATGTTGGAGTGTTGTGAGAGGTGTAACTGGGTCTCACCTTGTGCGGATGCTTGACGTGTACGCAGAAGCCCAGCTCCTTCAGGATTCTCCGCTCAGCTTTGATCACTTGGTTTTTGGTATTAATGTAGTTCTGATCAAGAATCAATGAACTTGCACTCCTGCTTTATAAAAAGAATGAAAATAACCAAAAATGTTTCCCACCCCCTCAAAAACAGACTAAAAGAAAGCACCCTTCTGCTTTCTTTGACTGGTTCTCTTTTCCCCTTGGACCAACTTAAAGCAACAGGCCCAAATGGAGTATTTTTTAAGGGGTTTAGTTGGCTCCTGTGATTTCAGAGGAAGCGTTTGAGTCACACGGTCCAAAGTCTGCCCCAAGTCACCATGCATCACAGCTTTAACAGAAATATCAACAGAAATCTAAACTTCCCCAAACCTGGAGGGGAACTAGACCAGCCAATCAGTTCTTCACCTTGTATTGTTGTATTATGAATAGCTCTGACGAAGGCCGTGAGGTCGATACGTAAAGCTTATTAAAATATCAGTGATACTTATCAAGAGCAGTGCGCGGTTTCCTTCATCTTGTATTAGAACTAGAAATGGGACGCAAAAAATATATTCTCAACTTAGGTGTCGGCTATCTGATGACAAATACTGTGTAAAAGTAAACCATTTGACTGGCTTCAGTCATATAGTCACCCAATAAGGAAGCATTACAAGCCAAACATACACTTCTCACCACATTATGGAAAGAAATGCCTTAAGGTAGAGCATACACTGCGATTACCTACAAAACATGCACTTAAAAACACTCATTGTAAGAAAATGGACCCACGAGACTGGAAATGTGAGTGGTGGCCAAAAACGCTTCTATTTACAGATCAAAATATTGTTTTTTTTAAAGAGAACAAATATAATGCACTTTGGACATCACTGTCTAGACTCATACATGTACTGGGTGTAAATATATATGTTGATGTACACTTTATTTAACCAGGAGAGTCACATTAAGATAAATCTGTGTTTTTCATCTGAACCCCGACGGCATAAAAGGTCTAAGAAGCATGTAAAAGTCCCCAGAATCTCTCTTAACCCATATAAAAACCTGGAACTAATGCAGCACAGATCTCATCCCATTCAGTTCTGGCAGCTCTCAGTCAACACCCAGAACCTGCCCATACAACATTAAGGACGCCACTGCAGAAGTCATGCAAGTGTCCTAGCATTCCTATCTGGTACTCTGATATGTCATGGTAATAACATGACTCTGTAGATATCTGGTACTCTGATATGACATGGTAATAACATGACTCTGTAGATATCTGGTACTCTGATATGACATGGTAATAACATGACTCTGTAGATATCTGGTACTCTGATATGACATGGTAATAACATGACTCTGTAGATATCTGGTACTCTGATATGACATGGTAATAACATGACTCTGTAGATATCTGGTACTCTGATATGACATGGTAATAACATGCCTCTGTAGCTTTCTGGTACTCTGATATGACATGGTAATAACATGCCTCTGTAGCTTTCTGGTACTCTGATATGACATGGTAATAACATGACTGTAGATATCTGGTACTCTGATATGACATGGTAATAACATGCCTCTGTAGATTTATGGTACTCTGATATGACATGGTAATAACATGCCTCTGTAGATATCTGGTACTCTGATATGACATGGTCAAACATGCCTCTGTAGATATCTGGTACTCTGATATGACATGGTAATAACATGCCTCTGTAGATATCTGGTACTCTGATATGTCATGGTAATAACATGCCTCTGTAGATTTATGGTACTCTGATATGTCATGGTAATAACATGCCTCTGTAGATATCTGGTACTCTGATATGACATGGTAATAGCATGCCTCTGTAGATTTATGGTACTCTGATATGACATGGTAATAACATGACTCTGTAGATTTATGGTACTCTGATATGACATGGTAATAACATGACTCTGTAGATATCTGGTACTCTGATATGACATGGTAATAACATGACTCTGTAGATATCTGGTACTCTGATATGACATGGTAATAACATGCCTCTGTAGCTTGCTGGTACTCTGATATGACAAAAATCTCTAACACTTATCTCCCTCACTAGCTTTAAGCACCAGCTGTCAGAGCAGCACACAGATCACTGCACCTGTACATAGCCCATCTATAATTTAGCCCAAAAAACTACCTCTTCCCCTACTGTATTTATTTTGCTCCTTTGCACCCCATTATTTCTACTTTGCACTTTCTTCCACTACAAATCTACCATTCCAGTGTTTTACTTTGTATTTACTTCGCCACCATGGCCTTTTTTGCCTTTACTTCCCTTATCTCACCTCATTTGCTCACTTTGTATATAGACTTATTTTTCTACTATATTATTGACTGTAGGTTTGTTTTACTCCATGTGTAACTCTGTGTTGTTGTATGTGTCAAACGGCTTGCTTTATCTTGGCCAGGTCGCAATTGTAAACTTGCCTACCTGGTTAAATAAAGGTGAAATAAAAATAAATAAATGGTAATAACATGCTTCTGTAGATAATACCTCTGGATGTCAGATCTCAGTCAGAACTAAATACATTTCCTAACTGAACATCTACTAGACCACAAACACGACCAAAGTTACAATTAAACGTGTTTGGATTTACTAATTTCCTGACTTCAGTGGAGTCTAGACAGGATGACAAAAACACGTGACATGGAAAATGTGTGCAGCTTCAGAATCGTGTTTCTAAAACTACTACACAAGCTGAAATCAGTCAGGTGGAATAGCTACATATACTTCAGACGGACTTAACTTTAGCATTCCATGGTCAATTTCAAGAGAAAACTATTTCCTCCAAAACAAAATCTCTCTCTCTCAACAAAAAAAAGAACAAGCACCTGAAGAACTCAGCTGATGTCCAATTACAAGTGGTGATGTAAAGTAAAACAAACAACTCCACCAACCCAGCTCTTAAACATATTGTATCTCCTCAATATTAAATCTAGATAGTGAACATATGCATATCAACAATTCAGAAAATATTCTAAGAGGGGAAAAAAAAAAAAAGGTGATATTTCTGTGAAAGCCACGAATGCCATTTGGTGAATGAGGGAGGTTGCTCTGTAGTACATACTGTATGTAGTGTTTGAGCTACATTACCACAGGATCCGCAAACACCCAAAGCTTAGACTGAGTCAAAGGAGTCCCCAAGGCTCCCAGCCTAGGACCTGCGGCCAACCTGTCCTCCCCGATCCCAGTGCACCGCAGTGACTCACACCACGGGCGTCTCCCAGGGGAGGGGGGGGGGGTGACACCTCGCTCATGGTTGTCATGCCGACTGCTTCATCTCTACGTACCATTCCACATCACCCAGGCTTTGGTAAATGTAGCTGGTCGCTGTTAGTTGGTTGCAAGGGAAAAGAGAACCCAAGTTAATACCACAGCCTTAGAATTGGAACTGAACAGATTATTCTGGTCAAAGAAAGACACTTGTCTAGCACAGTGTTTGTCTTCTGGTGCCAAGTTGGTTTTGTCTTGGCAAGCAACACTTTAGGTTAGATGTGTTAATGTATCACCTTTCACTGAACTACTTGTCTATGTAGGTAGCTGTGAATATATTGCTGTAACTACCATTGATCAGATGAGGAAACTGAAACGTTTTAGAGTATGGTTTAGAGTACATGGATCAACAGAAGGTCACTTTCACATTAATACATCAGATCAACATCATGCAAGATACTTAAAACATAGTTACTAATTAATGTAATGCCAGATGAATACATTTGCCTCTCACAAATGGTTGACATACATTTAACAGAAATGAAGGATAGTTTCTATATGGATGCTTACCTTTTGCCTCTATGACTCTGTTTTAAATGGTGAAAAACATTGATGACGTCTCTGAATCGTCTTGGTGCTTCCTCGATCTTGGAAGCCAAGTTGACACAGGCCATAGCAACAATCTGGGGACAGGAATAGAATAACAGAAAGTTACAGTATGAAGCTAAATGTGGTTAGCTATCAAAACACTAACATTACTCTGGGGCCTTGCAATGATAACTTTGTATAAAGTGGTTAGCTATATCAAATCAAATTTTAGATAGGTACAATCAGTTAGGAATGGTTTCAACTTTAAAACGGGCCTGGTTACAGTAAATGACAATATGGCCGCCAATGTAAACGTTCTCTCTACGCACACCACTAGTGAGTCAAAGATCCGTGAGTGAGCGCCGTAACTAAACTAACTAATGTTGTGTTGCTAATCAACTGAAAGAGACACTGGCTTACCTCAAAACTGTGTTTGACAAACGATTTAGAGTAGAAAAAACGATGAAAAAGAACTTGACCCGTAGCCATTGCCACCTGTAATGTAAAGAACAAATGACATTAGAAGGAAGTAACGTTGCTTTCAACTCAACAATAGACATCCGCCATTTTGTTCTTGTCATCCCACAGCCCCGGATGTAATCCCGCTAACGTTAACAATCGCTACACACGTATAAATCAACTACTTCATTTTATAAGTAACATTAGTATAACACAGATAATTGCACTAAATAACACATCTGATTCGATAAATTGACCCGTCACTGACCAAGTTAGCCTACTAGATTACGCTAATAAATAAATGAGCTGAGTTAGGCCTTGGCTTGGGTATTTCCCTTCCTTGGCCTCATTTTGACGGGTTATATAAACAAAGAGGTGAGTTATAAAGCAATGGCAACTATAGTACCTAGCTACGTTTTTCAGAAGTTGACGGTACTGGATTTGCATTTTGAGTGTTTACCTGTGGCAAACGTAGAAGAATACCAGCCGATTGAATTAGCTCACAACCCAGGATACGGAGATCGGTCTCCGTGTGCAGGTCGAGGCCATCGAGCATAGACGGGGTTGGCTGAAGCCTTTCCTCCGGTATGAGAGAGTTGCTGATAGTGAGGTAAACTTCAGAGTAAACTCTGTCGCCTATAAGGATCCCGTCGTTATTCGTGGACGTGTTGGGAACAGCGGAGAGGGGAGCAGCGGCCATGTTCGCCACAAATGAAAGCAGTGAACGACACAAACAACGCAGCCCAGACAGTTTCACCGACCGAGAAAAGGAAAGATGAGCAAATCGATGACGTCAGCGCACTGTTGAACTACGTACACAATACGTACGCGGAACTGTGTGACAGGGGAAAGAAATAGTTCCAATGAATCATACATTTGAGGCTGAAGTGCCTTACGGTATTTTTGTAACAATAGGCTATAATATTAGTCATATAATTTTGCATACACTTTGATCTGTAAACTCATAGGAATGGATGATGGAACGGACAATTAGCAAGCAAGTCACTTTTTTTTGTTGGTAACTGTCTGGAATTGTCAATGACGATATTTCTGGGAACTCTTTTTTTTTATACAGCGTTTGAACATATCCATCCGCCCGTCATTCTGAACAAAAATATAAAGGCAACAGTGATCTCGTCACGGTATGGATAATTACCATGGATAAAATGCAATTGTGTTTGTTGTCCGAAGCATATGCCTGCCTTATCCATGGTCCCACTACTACTATGGGGCACTATTTTCATCAGTAAACCTCTTACCCACACGACGCCATAAACGTGGTCTGTGGTTGTGAGGCCAGTTGTATGTACTGCCAAATTCTCTAAAATGACGTTGGAGGCGGCTTGTGGTAGAGAAATAAACATTAAATTCTCTGGTGGACATTCCTGCAATCGGCATGCCAATTGTACACTCCCTCAAAACTTGAGACATCTGTGGCATTGTGTTGTGTGACAAAACTGCACATTTTAGAGTGGCCTTTTATTGTCCCCAGCACAACAAGGTGGACCTGTTTAATGATCATGCCTTTGAATCAGCTTCTTGATATGCCACACCAGTTAGGGGGGTGGGTTATTTTGGAGAAATGCTCACTGACAGGGATGATAACAAATTTGTGCAGAAAAGTTAAGAGAAATTATCTTTTTGTGCATATGGAACATTTCTGGGATCTTTTATTTCAGCTCATGAAACACGTTCCATGTTGCGTTTCTATTTTTGTTCAGTGTTGTTTGTTTTGTTCAGGGTAGTTTGTTTTGTTCAGGGTAGTTTGTTTTGTTCAGGGTAGTTTGTTTTGTTCAGTGTAGTTTGAGACCTGCAGCCCTTGCATGAGACAGAAGCAGTCAGACAGAAAAATTATTCCGCAGCGCGCTCTCTCACCAGTGAATTACGTTTGGTTCCTATTGAATACACGGCAGTAGAACATTTGAGGTGCAGGTACTCAGTTCCACGTCATTTCATCAAGCCATGGCACCCACCATCTCAGATTGTTCTGACATGGTTTCTATAGTTAGTAACAGATATGATTAGCATTTCTGAAACATTATTTTGTTGAAATATAGTTTGATCTCTGACAAATTAAGCTAATTGATTGCACCCAAATTGGCCATTTTAATGTATAGGATTCAGATAATATTCAATAAATATAGTACGTAACATCCACTTTGTACTAAACTTCTACTTACAAATGAGTAAGACATAAGGAATTCCCCCCAAATGGTCAAAAGTCACCCGTGGACCCCCCCACCCTATGCCAATCCAACCCCAACAACCACTATCAGTATCTGGTGATGTGTCCCCCTGTTAATAACATACAGGCAGAAATAAACAGATTGTTCATTCAAAAGATTGTCCTCATTAAACAGCTAAGTGGAGATAGAATGTTCCTCCATGCACATCCATTTGGCTGGCAGGTTCCTCACAGCGTACATCAGAAGACACACAGTGTGTTCTCTCCTCTCAGCCAAAAGCACTTAACAAGAGGTGTTGTTTGACCATAGCAGCACAGACCTGTCTAGGCATGGTTCAGAGTAGATCTACTCGTATCAGTTTTCTAAGTGCTCCTGCAGGTTTCCTACCTACTTTTCTATCATTTCCTGGATCTAATGTCTCGTAAAATCACAGAGGGATAAAAAAAAAAAAAATAGATTAATTGGAGAAAATCCATCATTGTATGCAAAGCCCTTGAGGTGAAGACGGCTACAATTAACAGATGCTTGTAGTAGTTATCCAGGTATTCCCCTGACAGACACACTGTTTACTATCACCAGTTGGTTGACTTTTCAGACTTTTTGTAAATTGATTTATTTATTCATGAGCGTTTTGTATAATCAGTTGAGCGCTGCCAGTAAGTTATGTAGTATAGTACTAGAGACCCTATATAATGACTCTGTATATCAGAAGTCAACAGGTAGCACAGTGGTTGGTCTGCCAGCGTGATAGAAGGAAAGACAGCCATATTGCTCTTCTAGCCCAAGGCTTCTACGTTGAAAGTTGGACACAGAATTCTCCAACTGTCTGACACATCAGCAAAAGTGGGTCGGGGCCCCAAAGTCAATGCTCAGGCAACAATTAGCAGAAGCAATACTGTATCGCTCTGAAGCTAATGGTGACACAGGATATGGATTGTACAAACAGCAGAGGGCGACAGAGTACAGAAGATGGAAAGGTTTCTCAGTGAATGTGAAGACAGAGGTGTGTTCCTGCACACACACACACACACACACACACACACATTGGTTGTTTGTGTGTAGTGGGAACCCAGAGTGGTGACCTTGGATGGTAGCATTGTTGGCTTGATGTTATGCAGCTGTGTGTGTTGATCAGTGAGTGTTAGGTGTGTGTGTGTGTCTGGGAGCCATGTTCTGGCCTGACATTGTTCAGCTGTGCATATTGTTTAATGGGTGCGTGTGTGGTTACTAAGGTTACACACTGCTGTATGTGTGTGTGACGTTGCGTGTTACAGTGCATTTGGAAAGTATTCAGACCCCTTGACTTTTTCCACATTTTGTTATGTAGGTTACATCCTTATTCTAAAATTGATTAAAAAAATATGTTTCCTATCCCATAGCGACAAAGTGAAAACAGGTTTTTCGATTTTTAATGCAAATGTATAAAAAAACAAAACAGAAATACCTTATTTACATATGAGACTCAAAATTGAGCTCAGGTGCGTCCAGTTTCCATTGATTTTGCTTGAGATGTTTCTACAACCTGATTGGAGTCCACCTATGGTAAATTCAATTGATTGGACATGATTTGGAAAGGCACACAGTTGACAGTGCATGTCAGAGCAAAACCAAGCCATGAGGTCCAAGGAATTGTCCGAGGCTGGATTGTGTTGAGGCACAGATCTGGGGAAGAGTATCAAAACATTTCTGCCGCATTGAAGGTCTCCAAGAACACAGTGGCCTCAATCATTCTTAAATGGAAGAAGTTTGGAACCACAAAGACTCTTCCTAGAACTGGCCGCCCAGCCAAACTGAGCAATCGGGGGAGAAGGGCCTTGGTCAGGGAGGTGACCAAGAACCCGATGGTCACCCCGACAGAGCTCCATTGTTCCTCTGTGGAAATGGGAGAACCTTCCAGTAGGACAACCATCTCTGCAGCACTTCACCAACAGGCCTTTATAGTAGAGTGGCCAGATGGAAGACACTCCTCAGTAAAAGGCACATGACGGCCCTCTTTGAGTTTGCCAAAAGGCACCTAAAGGACTATCAGACCATGAGAAACAAAATTCTCTGGCCATTGAAACTATCAGACCATCGAAACCAAGATTGAACTCTTTGGCCTGAATGCCAAGTGTCACGTCTGGAGGAAACCTGGCACCATCCCTACAGTGAAGCATGGTGGTGGCAGCATCATGCTGTGGGGATGTTTTTCAGGGACAGGAAGACTAGTCAGGATCAAGGGAAAGATGAACGGAGCAAAGTACAGCGAGATCCTTGATGAAAACCTTTTCTAGAGCACTCAGGACCTCAGACTGTGGGTGAAGGTTCACCTTCCAACAGGACAATGACCCGAAGCACACAGCCAAGACAACGCAGGAGTGGCTTCGGGACAAGTCTCTGAATGTCCTTGAGTAGCCCAGCCAGAGCCCCGACTTGAACCCGATCGAGCATCTCTGGAGAGACCTGAAAATAGCAGTGCAGCGACGCTCCCCATCCAACCTGACAAAGCTTGAGAGGATCTGCGTTGAAGAATGGGAGAAACTCCCCAAATACAGGTGTGCCAAGCTTGTAGCATCATACCCAAGAAGACTCAAGGCTGTAATCGTTGCCAAAGGTGCTTCAACAAAGTACTGAGTAAAGGGTCTGAATACTTACAGTGGGGAGAACAAGTATTTGATACACTGCCGATTTTGCAGGTTTTCCTACTTACAAAGCATGTAGAGGTCTGTCATTTTTATCATAGGTACACTTCAACTGTCAGAGACGGAATCTAAAACAAAAATCCAGAAAATCACATTGTATGATTTTTAAGTAATTTATTTGCATTTTATTGCATGACATAAGTATTTGATACATCAGAAAAGCAGAACTTAATATTTTGTACAGAAACCTTTGTTTGCAATTACAGAGATCATACGTTTCCTGTAGTTCTTGACCAGGTTTGCACACACTGCAGCATGGATTTTGGCCCACTCCTCCATACAGACCTTCTCCAGATCCTTCAGGTTTCGGGGCTGATGCTGGGCAATACGGATTTTCAGCTCCCTCCAAAGATTTTCTATTGGGTTCAGGTCTGGAGACTGGCTAGGCCACTCCAGGACCTTGAGATGCTTCTTACGGAGCCACTCCTTAGTTGCCCTGGCTGTGTGTTTCGGGTCGTTGTCATGCTGGAAGACCCAGCCACGACCCATCTTCAATGCTCTTACTGAGGGAAGGAGGTTGTTGGCCAAGATCTCGCGATACATGGCCCCATCCATCCTCCCCTCAATACGATGCAGTCGTCCTGTCCCATTTGCAGAAAAGCATCCCCAAAGAATGATGTTTCCACCTCCATGCTTCATGGTTGGGATGGTGTTCTTTGGGTTGTACTCATCCTTCTTCTTCCTCCAAACACGGCGAGTGGAGTTTAGATCAAAAAGCTCTATTTTTGTCTCATCAGACCACATGACCTTCTCCCATTCCTCCTCTGGATCATCCATCCAGATGGTCATTGGCAAACTTCAGACGGGCCTGGACATGCGCTGGCTTGAGCAGGGGGACCTTGCGTGCGCTGCAGGATTTTAATCCATGACGGCGTAGCGTGTTACTAATGGTTTTCTTTGAGACTGTGGTCCCAGCTCTCTTCAGGTCAATGACCAGGTACTGCCGTGTAGTTCTGGGCTGATCCCTCACCTTCCTCATGATCATTGATGCCCCTCGAGCTGAGATCTTGCATGGAGCCCCAGACCGAGGGTGATTGACCGTCATCTTGAACTTCTTCCATTTTCTAATAATTGCGCCAACAGTTGTTGCCTTCTTACCAAGCTGCTTGCCTATTGTCCTGTAGCCCATCCCAGCCTTGTGCAGGTCTACAATTTTATCCCTGATGTCCTTACACAGCTCTCTGGTCTTGGCAATTGTGGAGAGGTTGGAGTCTGTTTGATTGAGTGTGTGGACAGGTGTCTTTTATACAGGTAACGAGTTCAAACAGGTGCAGTTAATACAGGTAATGAGTGGAGAACAGGAGGGCTTCTTAAAGAAAAACTAACAGGTCTGTGAGAGCCGGAATTCTTACTGGTTGGTAGGTGATCAAATACTTATGTCATGCAATAAAATACAAATTATTTACTTAAAAATCATATACAATGTGATTTTCAGGATTTTTGTTTTAGATTCCGTCTCTCACAGTTGAAGTGTACCTATGATAAAAATTACAGACCTCTACATGCTTTGTAAGTAGGAAAACCTGCAAAATCGGCAGTGTATCAAATACTTGTTCTCCCCACTGTATGTAAATGTGATATTTCAGTTTTGTATTTTGTATTAATACATTTGCAAAAATGTAAAAAAAAATGTTTTTGATTTGTCATTACGGAGTATTGTGTGTAGAGCAGCAGTTATGGCTTCCTGATGATGAACAAGGGGTTAGTCACTCACACACACACACACACACACACACACACACACACACACACACACACACACACACACACACACACACACACCTGGAGAAAATCAGACCTCTATGAAATAAAAATGGATGGCCCTCCGTTCACAAAAATATATTTTTTCCCGAACCCTCCCCGAACGCTTTAAAAACTAGTGTCTAGTTGGAGAAACAGACACCTCACAAGTCAACTGGCAACTTCATTAAATACTACCCGTAAAACGCAAGTCTCAACGTCAACAGTGAAGAGGCGACTCCGGGATGCTGGCCTTCAAGGCAGAGTTGCAAAGAAAAAGCCATATCTCAGACTAGTCAATAAAAATAAAGATTAAGATGGGCAAAGGAACACAGACACTGGACAGAGGAACTCTGCCTAGAAGGTCAGCATCCCGGAGTCGCCTCTTCACTGTTGACGTTGAGACATGTGTTTTGTGGGTATTATTTAATGAGCTGCCAGTTGAGGACTTGTGAGGCATCTGTTTCTCAAACTAAACACTCTAATGTACTTGTCCTCTAGCTCAGTTGTGCACCGGGGCCTCCCACTCCTCTTTCTATTCTGGTTAGAGTCAGTTTGCGCTGTTCTGTGAAGGGAGTAGTACACAGCATTGTATGAGATCTTCAGTTTCTTGGCATTTTCTCACATGGAATAGCCTTCATTTCTCAGAACAAGAATAGTCTGATGAGTTTCAGATGAAAGGTCTTTGTTTCTGCCCATTTTGAGCCTGTAATCAAACCCACAAATGCTGATGCTCCAGATACTCAACTAGTCTAAAGGCGGCCAGTTTTATTGCTTCTTTAATCAGCACAGTTTCCAGCAGATGAACCCAAATGCAGACTCAGAGACAAGGATTGGTAACCAATGTATTTATTGAAACGCAGGAGAGGAGATGGGGTACAGTCCAGGGGAATCTCGGGCGGGAATCCGGACTGAGGCTGAGATTGGGGGCAAGGAGATTAGGAACCGGGTAAGCAGGTCTGGAGAGGAATCCAATGAAGCACTAGGGCGGGGATCCAGGGCAGGGAAGCAGGGCTGAGGAGACGAGGGACTGGAGACAGGTACCAGAGTCAGAGCAGACGGGAATGTCGAGGAGATAAAAAGAAGCGTGAGGCTAGGGAAAACAGGCACAACAGGCTAACAAAATCTATGCAGTAACAAACAGCTAGCAATACAGACTGACTGAGTAGAGGCTACAATCTGGCAGTGTGGAAGTGGCAGGGCTGAGTATTTATAGGGTTCTTGATTACGGAACAGGTTGCAACTGGTGGGAATCTGCTCTACTTCCAGCACACCTGTCTCCACACACACACGCACGCACGCACACACACACACACAGAGAGAGAGAGCACTGGTGTAGTGGTGGCAGGTTAAGGAGGTCCAGGATAAGAAGTAGAGGGAGTGGCAGGAGCAGATGTAACACTTTCCCCTGCATTTTACAACTTGTTTCTAGCGCAAAGCATTGCAGACTAAAGCATCGTTACAGATCACTTTATATAATCAGGTCCATTTCATTGTTTTCACAATATTAAGCTAATAGGGGGGGTAGGCTATGCTTTTATCCAATTTCTTTAACAAAAGCCACAATAGCCTCACACACTCCCTCAATTCAAGCCCTGGTTACAACTTAACACACCAAGCCCTTCACTCTGATAAATAGCTTCATTATGGGCAACATATTGTGTTTATTAAAATAAATTATAGCAGTAGCAAGCTTACCTCTGGTCCTCTTTTTCATCTTCGCACTCTCCCTCCCAAACTAAACAGGACATCAGTAGGCCTCGTCCGCAAACACAGATATAGATTTTTTGGGGCACGAAGCCTTTGGCTTGCCTCCTGAAGTGCCAAAGCCATTGGTTAGGCAGCACAAACAGCTTTAGGCCTACATTAGCAAGGGCAGGGCTCATTATTGGAATAGCCTAAACAGGACACCATTGCAGTGTGTAACACAGTCTAACCTAGTTTTATACACACCATCCCAGCAGAGCAAGAACTCGGGAAGGAAGTATATTTTCTTAGAAATATAACTTTGCCCTGTGCTTCTCCAAGCATGTTCTTCATATTGTACAGGCTATGGATCATTTGATTGAGACCACACCCAGGGAATTTGATATAGCGCGCCCAGAAGAGAATCAGGGATGAGGGGCAGCATCGGGCAAAAAGGCTTCCAAAAGGGTTCTTTGACCGTTCCCATAGGAGAACCCTTTTTGGTTCCAGGTAGAACCCTTTTTGGTTCCAGGTAGAACTCTTTTGGGTTCCATGTAGTGCCCTCTGTGTAAAGGGTTTTAGGTTTAGATAGCACATTTTGTTCTAAGGGTGTATGACATTTAATCAATTACGAATGGCATGACCCTCCCTTCGACTAAATAAAAAATACTAAACCCTCCCCTTGACTGAAATTGAAAAAGCATAACCCTCCCCCATTTTCCTCTGGGTAACAATTGTGTCAATTTTGACCGTTCCCTTAGTGGGACTGTCCCAGCGTGAGAACAGCAGTGGCCATTCACACTGCATCCCTCTCCTTCACACGCACTGAGACACGGTCACCCAAAACACAGACGTACATACAAGGCCACCCATCACATGTCCACAATCACAGGCAGACAGAGCGAGAGGGCAGAGAGAGAGACAGAGCGAGCGAGGGAGAGAGAAATAGAGAGCGAGGGAGAGAGTGAGGGAGGGAGAGAGATAGATAGATAGAGAGAGAGCGATGGAGAAAGAGCAATAGAGAGAGCGAGGGAGAGAGTGAGGGAGGGAGAGAGAGATAGATAGAGAGAGAGCGATGGAGAAAGAGCGATAGAGAGAGCGAGGGAGAGAGAGAAAGAGAGAGAGGGAGAGAGAAAGAGAGCGAGAGAGAGAGAGAGATATAGAGAGAGTGAGGGAGAGATGACGAGGAGTGTGTTTATAATTCTGGCCCGTGTTGAAAGACCTGCCCTCTTCAAAGAGCGGTAGAGGAGGTTCAGGAAGTGGAGGTCACGGTAGCAGGAAGTGTGGCCGCAGAGCGATGGGGAGAAGGAGATGAAAGGAAAGGTGAAAGGTCAGGAGTGCATCTGGAGGGAGAACGTGAGCACCAGGACTAACACAAACAAACTGACACGCACAAACACACACACACACTTCCATTATCACGCCCCAGCTGTGATAACGGCAAAATTAGCGTGTGAGAAGGAGCTAGTTATGCCCTCACAATACACCAAACCATGCCAAAAGTGTGTGTGTGTGCGTGTGTGTGTCTAAGAACAGACAGAGCAATACAAACTCACACGAGACCAAGCGAATACAGTTTCAGACGGAGAGAGTGGGAGAGTCACGCAAAAAAGACATCAATAGATATTATGCAACACTTTCGCACGAAACCACACAGGAGGACAATGTGTGTGACTGCAGTGCCATAGCTGTGCCATAGCTGTGCCATAGCTCCACTACTAACAATAAAACACACAGTAGACTAATTCAGACACACAGTAGGCTAATTCAGACACACGGTAGACTAATTCAGACAGATAGTAGACTAATTCAGACACACGGTAGGCTAATTCAGACAGACAGTAGACTAATTCAGACAGACAGTAGGCTAATTCAGACAGACAGTAGGCTAATTCAGACACATGGTAGACTAATTCAGACAGACAGTAGGCTAATTCAGACAGACAGTAGGCTAATTCAGACACACAGTAGGCTAATTCAGACAGACAGTAGGCTAATTCAGACAGACAGTAGACTAATTCAGACACACGGTAGACTAATTCAGACAGACAGTAGGCTAATTCAGACAGACAGTAGGCTAATTCAGACACACGGTAGGCTAATTCAGACAGTAGGCTAATTCAGACAGACAGTAGGCTAATTCAGACACACAGTAGGCTAATTCAGACAGACAGTAGGCTAATTCAGACAGACAGTAGACTAATTCAGACACACGGTAGACTAATTCAGACAGACAGTAGGCTAATTCAGACAGACAGTAGGCTAATTCAGACACACGGTAGGCTAATTCAGACAGACGGTAGGATAATTCAGACAGACAGTAGACTAATTCAGACACACGGTAGACTAATTCAGACAGACAGTAGGCTAATTCAGACAGACAGTAGGCTAATTCAGACACACAGTAGGCTAATTCAGACAGACAGTAGGCTAATTCAGACAGACAGTAGACTAATTCAGACACACGATAGACTAATTCAGACAGACAGTAGGCTAATTCAGACAGACAGTAGGCTAATTCAGACACACGGTAGGCTAATTCAGACAGACGGTAGGATAATTCAGACAGACGGTAGGCTAATTCAGACAGACAGTAGGCTAATTCAGACACACGGTAGGCTAATTCAGACAGACGGTAGGATAATTCAGACACACGGTAGGCTAATTCAGACAGACGGTAGGATAATTCAGACACACGGTAGGCTAATTCAGACAGACGGTAGGATAATTCAGACAGACGGTAGGATAATTCAGACAGACGGTAGGATAATTCAGACAGACGGTAGGCTAATTCAGACACACGGTAGGATAATTCAGACAGACGGTAGGCTAATTCAGACACACGGTAGGCTAATTCAGACAGACGGTAGGATAATTCAGACAGACGGTAGGATAATTCAGACAGACGGTAGGATAATTCAGACAGACGGTAGGATAATTCAGACAGACGGTAGGATAATTCAGACAGACAGTAGGATAATTCAGACAGACGGTAGGATAATTCAGACAGACGGTAGGATAATTCAGACAGACGGTAGGATAATTCAGACAGACAGTAGGATAATTCAGACAGACGGTAGGATAATTCAGACAGACGGTAGGATAATTCAGACAGACGGTAGGATAATTCAGACAGACGGTAGGATAATTCAGACAGACGGTAGACTAATTCAGACAGACGGTAGGATAATTCAGACAGACAGTAGGATAATTCAGACAGACGGTAGGATAATTCAGACAGACGGTAGGATAATTCAGACAGACGGTAGGATAATTCAGACAGACGGTAGGATAATTCAGACAGACGGTAGGATAATTCAGACAGACGGTAGGATAATTCAGACAGACAGTAGGATAATTCAGACAGACGGTAGGATAATTCAGACACACGGTAGGATAATTCAGACAGACGGTAGGATAATTCAGACAGACGGTAGGATAATTCAGACAGACGGTAGGATAATTCAGACAGACAGTAGGCTAATTCAGACACACGGTAGGCTAATTCAGACAGACAGTAGGATAATTCAGACACACGGTAGGCTAATTCAGACAGACAGTAGGATAATTCAGACAGACGGTAGGATAATTCAGACAGACAAGGACAATAATCAGATGCAAAACCCAGTATGTTGTCATACCAGTTCATCATTCTGTGTTACATCATTATCATCATATGGTCTAGATTTCCACTACCATCATTATCCTTATAAAACCTGCCAATATACCAGCCGGTATTAAAACCTGCGAATATACCAGCCGGTATTGAAACCTGCCAATATACCAGCCTGGTATTGTAACCTCCCAATATACCAGCCTGGTATTGAAACCTCCCAATATATCAGCCTGGTATTGAAACCTCCCAATATATCAGCCTGGTATTGAAACCTCCCAATATATCAGCCTGGTATTGAAACCTCCCATTATATCAGCCTGGTATTGAAACCTCCCAATATATCAGCCTGGTATTAAAACCTGCCAATATATCAGCCTGGTATTAAAACCTCCCATTATATCAGCCTGGTATTGAAACCTCCCAATATATCAGCCTGGTATTGAAACCTCCCAATATACCAGCCGGTATTGAAACCTGCCAATATATCAGCCTGGTATTAAAACCTGCCAATATATCAGCCTGGTATTGAAACCTCCCAATATATCAGCCTGGCATTAAAACCTCCCAATATACCAGCCTGGTATTGAAACCTCCCAATATATCAGCCTGGTATTGAAACCTCCCAATATATCAGCCTGGCATTAAAACCTGCCAATATACCAGCCTGGTATTGAAACCTGCCAATATATCAGCCTGGTATTGAAACCTCCCAATATATCAGCCTGGCATTAAAACCTGCGAATATACCAGCCTGGTATTGAAACCTGCCAATATAGAACATGTCTGCTTTGTAAAAGCATGGTGAAGTGTGTTCATTTCAAATGGAACGAAACCATACTGTCTGTATGCATAGTTCTACCTGAATAAATAAAAAGTTAGAGGGAGAGAAATAAAAAGAGAGAGAGAGAAAGAGAAGGAAAGAGAGAGAGAAACAAAAAGAGAGCGAGAGAGAAGGAAAGAGAGAGAGAGAGAGAGTACCAGTAAACGGAAATTTGTTCCATGCCATGCACATTTCCAACCTTTCTCCCACCGTTCCAAATAGAAGAGAGGAAGAGGTAGAGGGGGAGAGATAGAGGGGGAGAGGTAGAGGGGGAGAGATAGAGGGGGAGAGGTAGAGGGGGAGAGATAGAGGGGGAGAGGTAGAGGGGGAGAGATAGAGGGGGAGAGATAGAGGGGGAGAGATAGAGGGGGAGAGGTAGAGGGGGAGAGATAGAGGGGGAGAGATAGAGGGGAGAGGTAGAGGGGGAGAGGTAGAGGGGGAGAGATAGAGGGGGAGAGGTAGAGGGGGAGAGAGAGAGGGGAGAGGTAGAGGGGAGGTAGAGGGGGGAGAGGTAGAGGGGGAGAGGATAGAGGGGGAGAGATAGAGGGGGAGAGGTAGAGGGGGAGAGGTAGAGGGGGAGAGATAGAGGGGGAGAGATAGAGGGGGAGAGGTAGAGGGGGAGAGATAGAGGGGGAGAGGTAGAGGGGGAGAGGTAGAGGAGAGGAAAAGGAGCGATGGAAAGACCTTGCACAGAGTGAGTGATGCCAATAACAAGCGAGAGTGGAAAACAGGGCAGTGTGTATGCGTGTGTATGTGTGTGTGTGTGTGTGTGTGTGTGTGTGTGTGTGTGTGTGTGCCTGAGACCATCCCTGTAACAAACAATGCTCGCTGAACGTTAGCGTGTGTGAGTGAGTTATAGCACATCTGTATCAGAGAAGGCTGGGAGACAAATCGAGAGGGTGTGTGTGTGTGTGTTCGCGTGTGTGTGCTGCAGTGAAGACCTGTCAGGCCTTTGTTTGTGTCTGTGGGTGGCAGAGGATGTGCTGTCACGCTTCTACTCTCCTGACCGAGTGATGGAGTGTGTGACAGTGTGAAAGCTGTGGCGTGCCACTGAAACTGACCGAGGGAGGCTGTTTTGAATGCATGCGTGAATTCAAGTGCGTGTGACTCTGGGATGGAGTGTGACCGCGTGTGTGTCTGCGGACTTTGTGTCTGTGTGAACCGTATTGATGCAGAATTCTCAGTGGATCATGTGCCTGTGAGTCAAATCAAATTGGTCACGTACACGTATTTAGCAGATGTTAATGCGAGTGTAGAGAAATGCTTGTGTTTCTAGTTCTGACAGTGCAGTAATATCTAACACTTTCACAACGTGTACCCCCAAAAACACTTTAATCTAAGTAAGGAATGGATTAAGAATATATACATACATGTCAGAGAGGCATTGTACTAAGATACAGTGGCATAGTATACAATACAGTATATACAGTTGAAGTCGGAAGTTTACATACACTTAGGTTGGAGTCATTAAAACTTGTTTTTCAATCACTCCACAAATTTCTTGTTAACAAACTATAGTTTTGGAAAGTCGGTTAGGACATCTACTTTGTGCATGACACAAGTAATTTTTCCAACAATTGTTTACAGACAGGTTATTTCACTTATAATTCAATGTATCACAATTCCAGTGGGTCAGAAGTTTACATAGACTAAGTTGCCTGTGTGTCACGGCTGTTATAAGGAGCGGACCAAGATGCAGCGTTTTCGTAGTTCCACATATTTATTAAAAGTGAAACTGAATGCAATACAACTAATAACTTGAAAATCGGAACCCAACAACACGTGACGCAGAGGAGACAACACACTACTCAAAAGACAATAACCCACAAACAATGAGGAAAAACCCCTACTTAAATATGATCTCTAATCAGAGGCAATGAGGATCAGCTGCCTCCAATTAGAGATCAACCCCAAATAATCCCAACATAGAAATAGAAAACTAGAATTTAAACATAGAACTAGAAAACATAGATCAGACACAAAAACACCCACTGTCACGCCCTGACCACTCTACCATAGAAAATAACAACGTATATTGGTCAGGACGTGACACTGTGCCTTTAAACAGCTTGGAAAATTCCAGAAAATTATGTCATTGGCTTTAGAAGCTTCTGATAGGCTAATTGACATAATTTGAGTCAATTGGAGGTGTACCTGTGGATGTATTTCAAGGCCTACCTTCAGACTCAGTGCCTCTTTGCTTGACATCATGGGAAAATCAAAAGAAATCAGTTTGCAACTGCACATGGGGACAAAGATTGTACTTTTTGGAGAAATGTCCTCTTGTCTAATGAAACAAAAATAGAACTGTTTGGCCATAATGACCACCGTGAAGCATGGGGGTGGCAGCATCATGTTGTGTGGTTGCTTTGCTGCAGGAGGGACTGGTGCACTTCACAAAATAGATGGCATCATGAGGTAGGAAAATTATGTGGATATATTGAAGCAACATCTCAAGACATCTGTCAGGAAGTTAAAGCTTGGTCGCAAATGGTTCTTCCAAATGGACAATGACCCCAAGCATACTTCCAAAGTTGTGGCAAAATGGCTTAAAGACAACAAAGTTAAGGTATTGGAGTGGCCATCACAAAGCCCTGACCTCAATCCCATAGAAAATTTGTGGGCAGAACTGAAAAAGCGTGTGCGAGCAAGGAGGCCTACAAACCTGACTCAGTTACACCAGCTCTGTCAGGAGGAATGGGACAAAATTCACCCAACTTACTGTTCGGAAGCTTGTGGAAGGCTACAAAAAATGTTTGACCCAAGTTAAACAATTTAAAGGCAATGCTACCAAATACTAATTGAGTGTATGTAAACTTCTGACCCACTGGGAATGTGATCAAAGAAATATAAGCTGAAATAAATAATTCTCTCTACTATTATTCTGACATTTCACATTCTTAAAATAAAGTGGTGATCCTATCTGACATAAGACAGGGAATTGTTACTGGGATTAAATGTCAGGAATTGTGAAAAACTGAGTTTAAATGTATTTGGCTAAGGTGTATGTAAACTTCTGACTTCAACTGTACATATGAGATGGGTGATGCAATATTTACACACAATTAAAGTGACTAAGATACAGTAGAATAGTACAGAGTACAGTTTGTACATATGAGATGAGTCATGCAAGATACAGAGACATTATTGAAGTGGCTAGTGATCCATTTCTAAAAGTGGCCAGTGATTCCTAATCTATGTCTATAGTCAGCAGCCTCTGATGTGTTAGTGATGGCTGTTTAGCAGTCTGATGGCCTTGAGATAGAAGCTGTTTTTCAGTCTCTCGGTCCCAGCTTTGATATACCTGTACTGACCTCGCCTTCTGGATGATAGCGGGGTGAACAGGCAGTGGCTCGGGTGGTTGTTGTCCTTGACAATCTTTTTGGCCTTCCTGTGACATCTGGTGGTGTAGGTGTCCTGGATGGCGGGAAGTTTGCCCCGGAAATACTTTGGGCAGATCGCACCACCCTCTGGAGAGCTTTGCGGTTGCGGGCGGTGCAGTTGCTGTACCAGGCGGTGATACAGCCCGACAGGATGCTCTCAATTGTGCATCTGTAAAAGTTTGTGAGGGTTTTAGGTGTTATTCCAAATTTCTTTAGCCTCCTGAGGTTGAAGAGGCGCTGTTGTGCCTTCTTCACCACACTGTCTGTGTGGGTGGACCATTTCAGTTTGTCAGTGATGTGTACTGTGAGGAACTTGAAGCTTTCCACCTTCTCCACTGCGGTCCCATCGATGTGGACAGGGGGCTGCTCCCTCTGTTGTTTCCTGAAGTCCAAGATCATCTCCTTTGTTTTGTTGACGTTGAGTGAGAGGTTATTTTCCTGACACCACACTCCCAGAGTGTAGGTGACCGTCTTTATGTGTGTGCTTCACGGTAAATATATTTTCCTGAATATCTGTGTGAGCACGTTTGTGAGTAACACTGTGTGTGTGTGTGTCTCAGGCCCTCTTCTTTCAGCACATCACCAAACTAACTTTTTGTATATGTACGTAATGTGTGTGTGTCAGGATCTCTCCTTCCTCCCTATCACCAGATTAACTCTGTGTTTGACCTCACTGCTGGACCTCAGTTTTGGCAGGCTCCCCCCTCTCTCCCTCCCTCCCTCCCTCCCTCCCTCCCTCTCTCCCTCCCTCCCTCCCTCTGTCCCTCCATCCCTCCTTCCCTCCCTCCCTCCCTCCCTCCCTGGGAATGTGGGAGGTCTGTCTGGGGGTGTAAGTGTTTGCCCTGCAGGAGGGAGTGATCCAGGGGTGAGGCTGAGAGTCGTAGTCCCAGGAGCTGCTCTGTAGCCTCGGTAAGGGCAGCGGTCAGCTCCCCTGTCTGAGTGATGAAACGGTATGAAACGGTATGGCCTCACATTCTCTCTTCACTGTCTTCTGAAGCAATATCACCTGAAATGTAAAGAGATAGAAAGAGACGAGAGAGAGAGAGAGATACTTAGATCAATCATGCTAATGAAGCTTACTCAGATGTGAATGAAAGACGAGGGGAAATGGGTTTTGACTTACAGCAAAGGAAAGGCAGACACGGTCATTGAGACATGTTCACAAAAGACACGGTCGAGGTGACACAACCAAACACAGATGAAGAGGTTCATGAAACGGTATGGTCAGAAAGAGATAGAAGACACAGTTATAGAGACACGGTTAGAAAGAGGGAGAGAGAAAGAGGGGGATTTATTCATCACATCAGATTGCAGAGAGGGGAAGACTGTCTAGTCATGCATCCAGGTTTGTGTGCATGCACATTTGTACACTGAACAAATATATAAAACGCAACATGTAAAGCGTTGGTCCCATGTTTTATGAGCTGAAATAAAAGATCCCAGAAATGTTCCATACGCACAAAAAGCTTAAACGTTTGTTCTTAACTGACTTGCCTAGTTAAATAAAGGTAAAAAATATATAAACAAATTGCACAAGTGCACCATGTGCTGGGGACAATAAAAAGCCACTCTAAAATGTGCTGTTTTGTCACACAACACAATGCCACAGATGTCTCAAGTTGAGTGAGTGTGCAGTTAGCATGCTGACTGCAGGAATGTCCAAAAGAGCTGTTGCCAGAGAATTTAATGTTCATTTCTCTACCATAAGCCACTTCCAATGTCGTTTTTATTGAATATGGCAGTACGGCCAAAGGGCCACAAAACCGCAGACCACGTGTATTTTTTTATTTTATTTCACCTTTATTTAACCAGGTAGGCAAGTTGAGAACAAGTTCTCATTTACAACTGCGACCTGGCCAAGATAAAGCAAAGCAGTTCGACAACATACAACAACACAGAGTTACACATGGAGTAAAACAAACATACAGTCAATAATACAGTAGAAAAATAAGTCTATATACAATGTGAGCAAATGAGGTGAGATAAGGGAGGTAAAGGCAAAAAAGGCCATGGTGGCAGAGTAAATACAATATAGCAAGTAAAACACTGGAAAGGTAGATTTGTAGTGGAAGAAAGTGCAAAGTAGAAATAGAAATAATGGGGTGCAAAGGAGCAAAATAAATAAATACAGTAGGGGAAGAGGTAGTTGTTTGGGCTAAATTATAGATGGGCTATGTACAGGTGCAGTAATCTGTGAGCTGCTCTGACAGCTGGTGCTTAAAGCTAGTGAGGGAGATAAGTGTTTCCAGTTTCAGAGATTTTTGTAGTTTGTTCCAGTCATTGGCAGGAGAGAACTGGAAGAAGAGACGGCAAAAGGAAGAATTGGCTTTGGGGGTGACCAGAGAGATATACCTGCTGGAGCGCGTGTTACAGGTGGGTGCTGCTATGGTGACCAGTGAGCTGAGATAAGGGGGAACTTTACCTAGCAGGGTCTTGTAGATGACCTGGAGCCAGTGGGTTTGGCGACGAGTATGAAGCGAGGGCCAGCCAACGAGAGCGTACAGGTCGCAGTGGTGGGTAGTATATGGGGCTTTGGTGACAAAACGGATGGCACTGTGATAGACTGCATCCAGCTTGTTGAGTAGAGTGTTGGAGGCTATTTTGTAAATGACATCGCCGAAGTCGAGGATCGGTAGGATGGTCAGTTTTACGAGGGTATGTTTGGCAGCATGAGTGAAGGATGCTTTGTTGCGAAATAGGAAGCCAATTCTAGATTTAACTTTGGATTGGAGATGTTTGATGTGAGTCTGGAAGGAGAGCTTACAGTCTAACCAGACACCTAGGTATTTGTAGTTGTCCACATATTCTAAGTCAGAACCGTCCAGAGTAGTGATGCTGGACGGGCGCGCAGGTGCGGGCAGTGATCGGTTGAAGAGCATGCATTTAGTTTTACTTGTATTTAAGAGCAGTTGGAGGCCACGGAAGGAGAGTTGTATGGCATTGAAGCTCGTCTGGAGGTTTGTTAACACAGTGTCCAAAGAAGGGCCAGAAGTATACAGAATGGTGTCGTCTGCGTAGAGGTGGATCAGAGACTCACCAGCAGCAAGAACGACATCATTGATGTAAACAGAGAAAAGAGTTGGCCCAAGAATTGAACCCTGTGGCAGCCCCAAAGAGACTACCAGAGGCCCGTGTATGGTGTCGTGTGGGCGAGCGGAGTGCCCCATGGTGGGGTTATGGTATGGGCAGGCATAAGCTATGGACAACGAACACAATTGCATTTTATCAATGGCAATTTGAATGCACAGAGATACTGTGATGAGATCCTGAGGCCCATTGTCGTGCCATTCATCCACCGCCACCACCTCATGTTTCAGAATGTCACAAGGATCTGTACACAATCCCTGAAAGCTGAAATAGTCCCAGTTCTACCATGGCCTGCATACTCACCAGACATTTCACCCTTTAAGCATGTTCAGGATGTGTGGTGTGTGGTGTGGGTGGTGTGGGTGGTGTGGGTGTGTGGTGTGTGGTGTGGTGTGTGTTATGTGTGGTGTGTGGTGTGTGTTATGTGTGGTGTGTGGTGTGTGTGTGTGTTATGTGTGGTGTGCGATGTGTGTGTGTGCGATGTGTGGTGTGGGTGGTGTGTGTGTGTGTGTGTGTGTGTGTGCGATGTGTGGTGTGGGTGGTGTGTGTGTGTGTGTGTGTGTGTGTGTGTGTGTGTGTGTGTGTGTGTGTGTGTGTGTGTGTGTGTGTGTGTGTGTGTGTTTAGGCCTATGTGTGAGCTATGATGTGGTGTGACTCAGTTAAGTGTTCAATAAGTGCTTGGAGCTATTTATGTAAGAACCTCCAGTGCCAAGGACTCACTCATGTAAAATATCATAAATCTGTATTGTAAGTGTCAGAGTGCAGGCATCAGAGACATTCCCTCAGTCTGGTTTGTCTCTGAGCACTGCTGACTGTAGAACACATGTGGTCCAGACTGGCCCTGGTACTGTGTAGATGTATTACATTTAGACTGACGTTGCAACGAACAGCACCGCAGATATTGAGATGAGAGCGATGCAAGACTTTACTTTCACACAGTCACACAGATGTGCTTCATACTGCTACACGTTTAGCTTGAATGTTTTTAATGGGTCCATTTTTTAAACACCTATGTGTTAAGTTTGTGCAACGTCTTCTCGCTGAGCCTTCTGAGGGGTGCTCCCCCCCCCCCCCCGGTGACCATGTAGGGGAAAGACAGGCAGACAGACAGGCAGACAGGCAGACAGACAGACAGACAGACAGACAGACAGACAGACAGGCAGACAGACAGGCAGACAGACAGACAGACAGACAGACAGACAGACAGACAGACAGACAGACAGACAGACAGACAGACAGACAGACAGGCAGACAGACAGGCAGGCAGACAGGCAGACAGACAGGCAGGCAGACAGAGACAGACAGACAGACAGGCAGACAGGCAGACAGACAGACAGACAGACAGACAGACAGACAGACAGACAGACAGACAGACAGACAGACAGACAGACAGACAGGCGACCAGATTAAAATGAGTAGACATCTGTAGCTTGTCTAAGAAATGTGTGTGCGTGTTTGTGTGACAGAGAAAGGGTTTGACTGTGTCTGTCAGTGTGTGTACACACATGGGTTTGTGTGTGTGTGTGTCTGTCAGTGTGTATACCCGTGGGTTTCTCACTGCATGTGTGTCCACATCTGGAATCTCTAGTTTAGTAAGGAGAAAACCCCTGATGATGGAGAACTCAGATTGTGTGTGTCTGTATGCATGTGTTTAGGCAATATCTGTGTGTGTGTGTGTGTGTGTGTGGTTGTGTGTGTGGTTGCGTGTGTGGTTGCGTGTGTGCGTGACAGAGCTTGTGAGGATATATCGTGCCTCTATATGACAACTACAGACAGACATCATTAGGGACTCACAGCAAGAGGGGCTATTACATTTAAAATCACACGCATCGCACCCTGTTTCCAATCTACTCACTGCCTAAATGCATTTCATACCACATTCCAATGCCAACACACACACACACACACACACACACACACACACACACACACACACACACACACACACACACACACACACACACACACACACACACACACACACACACACACACACCTCCCCCTGCTTTTTTTGGAACTGCCTGACCGCAGTCCCTTTGGAACTGCCTGACCGCTGACCCCTGTGCTGGTGGTTAAAGGTGAGAGGTTAAAGGTCAAGCATTGATGCCATTTCCTCCAGACAGTGTGACCTTTCATGCCCGTCTCTGCTGCTCCTGCAGTGGAGCGAAGAACTGATCACCCCCAATCCACAAAAATGGAGACAAATTTTACACATAAAAACTATACATACCTTGGCCTAAACATCAGCGCCACAGGTAACTTCCACAAAGCTGTGAACGATCTGAGAGACAAGGCAAGAAGGGCCTTCTATGCCATCAAAAGGAACATAAAATTCAACATACCAATTATGATCTGGCAAAACAATACTTGAATCAGTTAGAGAACCCATTGCCCTTTATGGTTCTGAGGTCTGGGGTTCCCTTGTAATGTTCTGTATTTATTTTCTTAGTCAACCTTGTGTTCTGTTTCGTTGTGTTCTAGAACGTAGCCCTGTTTCTTTGTGTTCTAGAACGTAGCCCTGTTTCATTGTGTTCTAGAACGTAGCCCTGTTTCATTGTGTTCTAGAACGTAGCCCTGTTTCATTGTGTTCTAGAACGTAGCCCTGTTTCATTGTGTTCTTGAACGTAGCCCTGTTTCATTGTGTTCTTGAACGTAGCCCTGTCTTTCATTTTTGTTCATTGATTTCACCCGTGTTAGTTACTCACCTGGTCTCATCAGCTCCTTATTTAGTTCAGTTCATTCTGTTTGTGTCTTTGTGAGGTATTGTTCGTTTTGACTCTACTAAGCCTTTTCCTAGCTCGTTTGTGAGAACCAGTTATAGCCTTCAGTCCTAGTTTTGATTCACCTGCCTGTTTGCCTGCCTGTGACCACGATTCCAGCTTTCTGCGAAGGGGAAATAAACATCTGTCGAGTGAATCTACACCTTTTTCTCCCTGAGTATTCATTACAACATCATTACACCCCTAACCAACCAAGAATTCACAAAATGGGACAAACACCAAATTGCATGCTGTCACACGCGTGATAATGGATGGACCAAGGCGCAGCGTGATTTTAGTTCCACATTCTTTTACTAAGTGAAAACTTCTCAATAAACACGCAACGAAACGTGACTTACGTGGTGCAACAAGCACAAACAATAAATAAATATCCCACAAAAGCAGGTGGAACAGGGACACCTTAATATGATCCCCAATTAGAGACAACGATCATCAGCTGCCTCTAATTGGGAACCATACTCAATCCCAAACGTAGAAATAAATCGACTAAAACACCCCCTAGTCACGCCCTGACCTACAACACCATAGATAACTAAGGGCTCTCTATGGTCAGGGCGTGACACATGCAGAATTCAGGAAAAATATCCTCAGTGTACAACGTAAAACACCAAATAATGCATGCAGAGTAGAATTTGGCCAATACTCGCTAATTATCAAAATCCAGAAAAGAGACGTTAAATTCTACAACCACCTAAAAGGAAGCTATTCCCTTCCATGACAAAGCCATCACCTACAGAGAGATGAACCTGGAGAAGAGTCCCCTCAGCAAGCTGGTCCTGGGGCTCTGTTCACAAACACAAACAGACCCCACAGAGCCCCAGGACAACAACACAATTAGACCCAACCAAATCATGAGAAAACAAAAAGATAATTACTTGACACATTGGAAAGAATTAACAAAAAAACAGAGCAAACCGTAATGCTATTTGGCCCTCGACAGAGAGTACACAGTGGCAGAATACCTGACCACTGTTACTGACCCAAAATTAAGGAAAGCTTTGACTATGTACAGACTCAGTGAGCATAGCTTTGCTATTGAGAAAGGCTGCCGTAGGCAGACCTGGCTCTCAAGAGAAGACAGGCTGTGTGCACACTGCCCACAAAATGAGGTGGAAACTGAGCTGCACTTCCTAACCTCCAAATGTATGACCATATTAGAGACACATATTTTCTTCAGATTACACAGACCCACAAAGAATTAGAAAACAAACCGAATTTTGATAAACTCACATATCTACTGGGTGAAATACCATAGTGTACCATCCAAGCAGTAATATTTGTGACCTGTTGCCACAAGAAAAGGTCAACCAGTGAAGAACAAACACAATTGTAAATACAACCCATATTTATGTTTATTTGTTTTCCCTTTTGTACTTTAACAATTTGCACATCATTACAAAACTGTATATAGACATAATATGACATTTGTAATGTCTTTATTCTTTTGGAACTTTTGTGAGTGTAATGTTTATTGTACTTTTTATTGTTTATTTCACTTTAGTTTATTATCTATTTCACTTGATTTGGCATGTTTCCCATGCCAATAAAGCCCCTAAATTGAATTGAATTGAGAGAGGGAGAGACAGAGAGTGTTGTGGTGGACTTATAAGACAGGAGTGCACTCGCGCAAATCACGAGCCAGGCCTAAAGGGTAGGTGCATGAACCCTCCACACCAGACACAACACCTCCCCCCGAAAACCTCCCCCCGAACACCTCACCCCGAACACCTCACCCTGAACACCTCACCCTGAACACCTCACCCCTAACACCTCACCCCGAACACCTCACCCTGAACACCTCACCCTGAACACCTCACCCCTAACACCTCACCCCGAACACCTCACCCCTAACACCTCACCCTGAACACCTCACCCCTAACACCTCACCCCTGAACACCTCACCCCTAACACCTCACCCCTGAACACCTCACCCCTAACACCTCACCTCTAACACCTCACCCCTATCATCTCACCCCTAAAACCTCACCCCTGAACACCTCACCCCTAACATCTCACCTCTAACACCTCACCCCGAACACCTCACCCCTAACACCTCACCCTGAACACCTCACCCTGAACACCTCACCCTGAACACCTCACCCTGAACACCTCACCCCGAACACCTCACCCTGAACACCTCACCCCTAACATCTCACCCTGAACACCTCACCCCTAACACCTCACCCTGAACACCTCACCCCTAACACCTCACCCTGAACACCTCACCCCTAACACCTCACCCCTAACACCTCACCCTGAACACCTCACCCTGAACACCTCACCCTGAACACCTCCCCCCGAACACCTCACCCTGAACACCTCACCCTGAACACCTCACCCTGAACACCTCACCCCTAACACCTCACCCTGAACACCTCACCCTGAACACCTCACCCCTAACACCTCACCCTGAACACCTCACCCTGAACACCTCACCCCTAACACCTCACCCTGAACACCTCACCCTGAACACCTCACCCCTAACACCTAACACCTCTCCCCTAACACCTCCCCCGATCATCTCACCCCTAACACCTCACCCTGAACACCTCACCCCTAACACCTCACCCTGAACACCTCACCCTGAACACCTCACCCCTAACACCTCACCCTGAACATCTCACCCCTAACACCTCACCCTGAACACCTCACCCCAAACACCTCACCCCTAACACCTCACCCCTAACACCTCACCCCGAACACCTCACCCCTAACACCTCACCCCTAACACCTCACCCTGAACACCTCACCCCTAACACCTCACCCTGAACACCTCACCCCGAACACCTCACCCTGAACACCTCACCCTGAACACCTCACCCCGTACACCTCACCCCTAACACCTAACACCTCTCCCCTAACACCTCCCCCGATCATCTCACCCCTAACACCTCCCCCCCGAACACCTCCCCCCAAATCTCCCCCTTAACACCTCACTCCTAACACCTCACACTGAATGGATGAGTATGTTCAGCTGAGTACAATAATCACACACACACACACACACACACACACACACACACACACACACACACACACACACTTAAAGCACTAACAGGCCTAACAACAGGTATAAGTCACGTCACAGTACATTAGTGCTAATGCCAAACTGTGTGTGTGTGTGTGTGTGTGTGTGTGTGTGTGTGTGTGTGTGTGTGTGTGTGTGTGTGTGTGTGTGTGTGTGTTCATGCACGTAAACAGAAAATGAAGGCAGCTATTCAATAACAAAGTCGCCTTGACATTCTTGCATTCTTCAGTTGCCTTAGCAACATGGAGGGTCACGTAAACTCACAAGATCACGCTCAAAGAGCCTATTTTCTCTCTAATGATCTATCAACGACTGGAACAGACACCCACAATAGAGCAAGTACAGAGAGAACAATACAACATCTGCACAGCCTGGACGGACAGGAGTAGGAGGAGAAAAGGAGGAGAGAAGAAAGACATAACGAGCGAGAGATTTAACAACAGCCGGGGGCTGGACTGTCCTTTAGGTATTGATCTCACGGTCAGATCTGAGACGAGGATCTTAATGTGAGATAAACCCCAGTGAAAGGAGAAAAGCACACTAAAATACCGTCTGGCCATTTTGAAATAGATTAGAAAAGATACAGTGAGGAAAAAGAGAAGACAAAACTGTTCTCTGGGTGGCATAAAGGAGTACAGTATGTCAGCTGGACTGTTCTCTGTGTGGCATAAAGGAGGACAGTATGTCAGCTGGACTGTTCTCTGGGTGGCATAAAGGAGGACAGTGTGTCAGCTGGACTGTTCTCTGGGTGGCATAAAGGAGGACAGTATGTCAGCTGGACTGTTCTCTGGGTGGCATAAAGGAGGACAGTGTGTCAGCTGGACTGTTCTCTGGGTGGCATAAAGGAGGACAGTGTGTCAGCTGGACTGTTCTCTGGGTGGCATAAAGGAGTACAGTGTGTCAGCTGGACTGTTCTCTGGGTGGCATAAAGGAGGACAGTATGTCAGCTGGACTGTTCTCTGGGTGGCATAAAGGAGGACAGTATGTCAGCTGGACTGTTCTCTGGGTGGCATAAAGGAGGACAGTGTGTCAGCTGGACTGTTCTCTGGGTGGCATAAAGGAGGACAGTATGTCAGCTGGACTGTTCTCTGGGTGGCATAAAGGAGTACAGTGTGTCAGCTGGACTGTTCTCTGGGTGGCATAAAGGAGTACAGTATGTCAGCTGGACTGTTCTCTGGGTGGCATAAAGGAGTACAGTGTGTCAGCTGGACTGTTCTCTGTGTGGCATAAAGGAGTACAGTATGTCAGCTGGACTGTTCTCTGTGTGGCATAAAGGAGTACAGTATGTCAGCTGGACTGTTCTCTGGGTGGCATAAAGGAGTAAGTACAGTATGTCAGCTGGACTGTTCTCTGTGTGGCATAAAGGAGTACAGTATGTCAGCTGGACTGTTCTCTGTGTGGCATAAAGGAGGACAGTATGTCAGCTGGACTGTTCTCTGGGTGGCATAAAGGAGGACAGTGTGTCAGCTGGACTGTTCTCTGGGTGGCATAAAGGAGGACAGTATGTCAGCTGGACTGTTCTCTGGGTGGCATAAAGGAGGACAGTGTGTCAGCTGGACTGTTCTCTGGGTGGCATAAAGGAGGACAGTGTGTCAGCTGGACTGTTCTCTGGGTGGCATAAAGGAGTACAGTGTGTCAGCTGGACTGTTCTCTGGGTGGCATAAAGGAGGACAGTATGTCAGCTGGACTGTTCTCTGGGTGGCATAAAGGAGGACAGTATGTCAGCTGGACTGTTCTCTGGGTGGCATAAAGGAGGACAGTGTGTCAGCTGGACTGTTCTCTGGGTGGCATAAAGGAGGACAGTATGTCAGCTGGACTGTTCTCTGGGTGGCATAAAGGAGTACAGTGTGTCAGCTGGACTGTTCTCTGGGTGGCATAAAGGAGTACAGTATGTCAGCTGGACTGTTCTCTGGGTGGCATAAAGGAGTACAGTGTGTCAGCTGGACTGTTCTCTGTGTGGCATAAAGGAGTACAGTATGTCAGCTGGACTGTTCTCTGTGTGGCATAAAGGAGTACAGTATGTCAGCTGGACTGTTCTCTGGGTGGCATAAAGGAGTAAGTACAGTATGTCAGCTGGACTGTTCTCTGTGTGGCATAAAGGAGTACAGTATGTCAGCTGGACTGTTCTCTGGGTGGCATAAAGGAGTAAGTACAGTATGTCAGCTGGACTGTTCTCTGGGTGGCATAAAGGAGGACAGTATGTCAGCTGGACTGTTCTCTGGGTGGCATAAAGGAGGACAGTATGTCAGCTGGACTGTTCTCTGGGTGGCATAAAGGAGTACAGTGTGTCAGCTGGACTGTTCTCTGGGTGGCATAAAGGAGGACAGTATGTCAGCTGGACTGTTCTCTGGGTGGCATAAAGGAGTACAGTATGTCAGCTGGACTGTTCTCTGGGTGGCATAAAGGAGGACAGTGTGTCAGCTGGACTGTTCTCTGGGTGGCATAAAGGAGGACAGTATGTCAGCTGGACTGTTCTCTGTGTGGCATAAAGGAGGACAGTATGTCAGCTGGACTGTTCTCTGGGTGGCATAAAGGAGGACAGTATGTCAGCTGGACTGTTCTCTGGGTGGCATAAAGGAGTACAGTGTGTCAGCTGGACTGTTCTCTGGGTGGCATAAAGGAGTACAGTATGTCAGCTGGACTGTTCTCTGGGTGGCATAAAGGAGTACAGTGTGTCAGCTGGACTGTTCTCTGGGTGGCATAAAGAAGGACAGTATGTCAGCTGGACTGTTCTCTGGGTGGCATAAAGGAGGACAGTATGTCAGCTGGACTGTTCTCTGTGTGGCATAAAGGAGTACAGTATGTCAGCTGGACTGTTCTCTGGGTGGCATAAAGGAGTACAGTGTGTCAGCTGGACTGTTCTCTGGGTGGCATAAAGGAGGACAGTATGTCAGCTGGACTGTTCTCTGGGTGGCATAAAGGAGTACAGTGTGTCAGCTGGACTGTTCTCTGGGTGGCATAAAGGAGGACAGTATGTCAGCTGGACTGTTCTCTGGGTGGCATAAAGGAGGACAGTATGTCAGCTGGACTGTTCTCTGGGTGGCATAAAGGAGTACAGTGTGTCAGCTGGACTGTTCTCTGGGTGGCATAAAGGAGGACAGTGTGTCAGCTGGACTGTTCTCTGGGTGGCATAAAGGAGGACAGTGTGTCAGCTGGACTGTTCTCTGGGTGGCATAAAGGAGGACAGTGTGTCAGCTGGACTGTTCTCTGGGTGGCATAAAGAAGGACAGTGTGTCAGCTGGACTGTTCTCTGGGTGGCATAAAGGAGTACAGTGTGTCAGCTGGACTGTTCTCTGTGTGGCATAAAGGATTACAGTGTGTCAGCTGGACTGTTCTCTGTGTGGCATAAAGGAGTACAGTGTGTCAGCTGGACTGTTCTCTGGGTGGCATAAAGGAGTAAGTACAGTATGTCAGCTGGACTGTTCTCTGTGTGGCATAAAGGAGTACAGTATGTCAGCTGGACTGTTCTCTGGGTGGCATAAAGGAGGACAGTATGTCAGCTGGACTGTTCTCTGGGTGGCATAAAGGAGTACAGTGTGTCAGCTGGACTGTTCTCTGGGTGGCATAAAGGAGGACAGTATGTCAGCTGGACTGTTCTCTGGGTGGCATAAAGGAGTACAGTATGTCAGCTGGACTGTTCTCTGGGTGGCATAAAGGAGGACAGTGTGTCAGCTGGACTGTTCTCTGGGTGGCATAAAGGAGGACAGTATGTCAGCTGGACTGTTCTCTGTGTGGCATAAAGGAGGACAGTATGTCAGCTGGACTGTTCTCTGGGTGGCATAAAGGAGGACAGTATGTCAGCTGGACTGTTCTCTGGGTGGCATAAAGGAGTACAGTGTGTCAGCTGGACTGTTCTCTGGGTGGCATAAAGGAGTACAGTATGTCAGCTGGACTGTTCTCTGGGTGGCATAAAGGAGTACAGTGTGTCAGCTGGACTGTTCTCTGGGTGGCATAAAGAAGGACAGTATGTCAGCTGGACTGTTCTCTGGGTGGCATAAAGGAGGACAGTATGTCAGCTGGACTGTTCTCTGTGTGGCATAAAGGAGTACAGTATGTCAGCTGGACTGTTCTCTGGGTGGCATAAAGGAGTACAGTGTGTCAGCTGGACTGTTCTCTGGGTGGCATAAAGGAGGACAGTATGTCAGCTGGACTGTTCTCTGGGTGGCATAAAGGAGTACAGTGTGTCAGCTGGACTGTTCTCTGGGTGGCATAAAGGAGGACAGTATGTCAGCTGGACTGTTCTCTGGGTGGCATAAAGGAGGACAGTATGTCAGCTGGACTGTTCTCTGGGTGGCATAAAGGAGTACAGTGTGTCAGCTGGACTGTTCTCTGGGTGGCATAAAGGAGGACAGTGTGTCAGCTGGACTGTTCTCTGGGTGGCATAAAGGAGGACAGTGTGTCAGCTGGACTGTTCTCTGTGTGGCATAAAGGAGGACAGTGTGTCAGCTGGACTGTTCTCTGGGTGGCATAAAGAAGGACAGTGTGTCAGCTGGACTGTTCTCTGGGTGGCATAAAGGAGTACAGTGTGTCAGCTGGACTGTTCTCTGTGTGGCATAAAGGATTACAGTGTGTCAGCTGGACTGTTCTCTGTGTGGCATAAAGGAGTACAGTGTGTCAGCTGGACTGTTCTCTGGGTGGCATAAAGGAGGACAGTATGTCAGCTGGACTGTTCTCTGGGTGGCATAAAGGAGGACAGTGTGTCAGCTGGACTGTTCTCTGGGTGGCATAAAGGAGGACAGTGTGTCAGCTGGACTGTTCTCTGGGTGGCATAAAGGAGGACAGTGTGTCAGCTGGACTGTTCTCTGGGTGGCATAAAGGAGTACAGTGTGTCAGCTGGACTGTTCTCTGTGTGGCATAAAGGAGTACAGTGTGTCAGCTGGACTGTTCTCTGTGTGGCATAAAGGAGTACAGTGTGTCAGCTGGACTGTTCTCTGTGTGGCATAAAGGAGGACAGTATGTCAGCTGGACTGTTCTCTGGGTGGCATAAAGGAGGACAGTGTGTCAGCTGGACTGTTCTCTGGGTGGCATAAAGGAGGACAGTATGTCAGCTGGACTGTTCTCTGGGTGGCATAAAGGAGTACAGTGTGTCAGCTGGACTGTTCTCTAGGTGGCATAAAGGAGGACAGTGTGTCAGCTGGACGGTTCTCTGGGTGGCATAAAGGAGGACAGTATGTCAGCTGGACTTTTCTCTGTGTGGCATAAAGGAGGACAGTGTGTCAGCTGGACTGTTCTCTGTGTGGCATAAAGGAGGACAGTATGTCAGCTGTGAAATTGGCATCAGGGCACCTTGAATCCCTGCACTGGCCACACACACAGAGAGAGACAGACAGAGAGAGCGAGAGAGAGAGAGAGAACTGCAGGGGAACAGGGGTTAGGGGGAGAGAAGGAGGGAGAGCGTGGGAGAGGGTGGGAGGAGGGGAGCGGTGAGGGGGTAGTCTGAGAGGTGGTGGCTCAGGGGAGGAGAGGAAGATGAAGACAAGGGTAAAGGGTTGAGGAAGGACAGATGCTAGCAAAAAGCAATGGAAAGCAGAGAGAGAGAAGAAAAGGTGATCGATTTGATGACCTGGGAACTGCGTGATGTGCTTTGAGTACAATTTGAGGAGGAGGTGGTGTGGGTCCATGCTAGACTCAGACAGCTCAGGGGTGTTGTGACTGCAGTCTCAGACCCCCCCCCCCTCCGGGGCAGTGGTCTGCGTGTTAACACACACTCACACACTCACACACACACAACAGCTTGACAGAGTGTCTCTGTTTATCCCTCCCTCCATCTCTCCCTCGTTCTCTCCCTCTTTCTGACACATTATCTCTGTTCTATTTTCCCTGTCTCTTTCTGTCTGAGAGTCTCCAGGAGTCGACTACTGTAATTCATTAGGAATGTTTTATGACCATGTCAAGGGATAGGTTTGCTGGGGAGATTTTAAACTGTTGTAGAATTGGAAGCCAGTAGCGTTACTGTGCAATCAAGCTACTCACACACTACAGTCCTCTGTTGCTGGGAGGGCTGTAGTGCTGGGAGGGCTGTAGAGCTGGGAGGGCTGTAGTGCTGGGAGGGCTGTAGTGCTGGGAGGGCTGTAGTGCTGGGAGGGCTGTAGAGCTGGGAGGGCTGTAGAGCTGGGAGGGCTGTAGTGCTGGGAGGGCTGTAGAGCTGGGAGGGCTGTAGAGCTGGGAGGGCTGTAGAGCTGGGAGGGCTGTAGAGCTGAAAGGGCTGTAGTGCTGGGAGGGCCGTAGTGCTGGGAGGGCTGTAGTGCTGGGAGGGCTGTAGAGCTGGGAGGGCTGTAGAGCTGGGAGGGCTGTAGTGCTGGGAGGGCTGTAGTGCTGGGAGGGCTGTAGAGCTGGGAGGGTTGTAGAGCTGAAAGGGCTGTAGTGCTGGGAGGGCCGTAGTGCTGGGAGGGCTGTAGTGCTGGGAGGGCTGTAGAGCTGGGAGGGCTGTAGAGCTGGGAGGGCTGTAGTGCTGGGAGGGCTGTAGAGCTGGGAGGGCTGTAGTGCTCGGAGGGCTATAGTGCTGGGAGGGTTGTAGTGCTGGGAGGGCTGTAGAGCTGGGAGGGCTGTAGAGCTGGGAGGGCTGTAGAGCTGGGAGGGCTGTAGAGCTGGGAGGGCTGTAGTGCTGGGAGGGCTGTAGAGCTGGGAGGGCTGTAGTGCTGGGAGGGCAGTCAGACAAATAATATAACTAAGGAGGGACACAGAGAGGGAAAGACAGACAATAGCGCTAGTTAAATAGTATTGACTGCTCCTTTCAGCAGATTGGCAAAACACACAGAAGTCAGTAACCATCTCTGTAGTCCTGTTACTGTTACCTTCCTCTGTAGCTGCCTCTTCCCTCTGGTTCTGCAGTTGCAGCTCCCAACTCTTCTCCCTGTCAATCACCAGCTCTAGCCCCGCCTCCCTCTTCAGCTCCTCCCCCTCCTCCTCCAGTTCTGTTGAGACCACTACAGTCTGTTGAGACACTACAGTCTGTTGAGACACTACTGTCTGAGACACTACAGTCTGTTGAGACACTACTGTCTGAGACACTACAGTTTGTTGAGACACTACAGTTTGTTGAGACACTACAGTTTGTTGAGACACTACTGTCTGAGACACTACAGTCTGTTGAGACACTACAGTCTGTTGAGACACTACAGTTTGTTGAGACACTACTGTCTGAGACACTACAGTTTGTTGAGACACTACAGTTTGTTGAGACACTACAGTTTGTTGAGACACTACAGTCTGTTGAGACACTACAGTCTGTTGAGACACTACTGTCTGAGACACTACAATCTGTTGAGACACTACTGTCTGAGACACTACAGTCTGTTGAGACACTACTGTCTGAGACACTACAGTCTGTTGAGACACTACAGTCTGTTGAGACACTACTGAGACACTACAGTCTGTTGAGACACTACTATCTGTTGAGACACTACAGTCTGTTGAGACACTACAGTCTGAGACACTACAGTCTGAGACACTACAGTCTGTTGAGACACTACAGTTTGTTGAGACACTACAGTCTGTTGAGACACTACTGTCTGTTGAGACACTACAGTCTGTTGAGACACTACTGTCTGTTGAGACACTACAGTCTGTTGAGACACTACAGTCTGTTGAGACACTACTGAGACACTACAGTCTGTTGAGACACTACTATCTGTTGAGACACTACAGTCTGTTGAGACACTACAGTCTGAGACACTACAGTCTGAGACACTACAGTCTGAGACACTACAGTCTGTTGAGACACTACAGTTTGTTGAGACACTACTGTCTGTTGAGACACTACAGTCTGTTGAGACACTACTGAGACACTACAGTCTGTTGAGACACTACTATCTGTTGAGACACTACTGTCTGTTGAGACACTACAGTCTGTTGAGACACTACAGTCTGTTGAGACACTACTGTCTGTTGAGACACTACAGTCTGTTGAGACACTACTGTCTGAGACACTACAGTCTGTTGAGACACTACTGTCTGAGACACTACAGTCTGTTGAGACACTACTGTCTGAGACACTACAGTCTGTTGAGACACTACTGTCTGAGACACTACAGTCTGTTGAGACACTACAGTTTGTTGAGACACTACAGTCTGTTGAGACACTACAGTTTGTTGAGACACTACAGTTTGTTGAGACACTACAGTCTGTTGAGACACTACAGTCTGTTGAGACACTACAGTCTGTTGAGACACTACTGTCTGAGACACTACAGTCTGTTGAGACACTACAGTCTGTTGAGACACTACAGTCTGTTGAGACACTACTGTCTGAGACACTACTGTCTGAGACACTACAGTCTGTTGAGACACTACAGTCTGAGACACTACAGTCTGTTGAGACACTACAGTCTGTTGAGACACTACTGTCTGAGACACTACTGTCTGAGACACTACAGTCTGTTGAGACACTACAGTCTGTTGAGACACTACAGTCTGTTGAGACACTACTGTCTGTTGAGACACTACAGTCTGTTGAGACACTACTGTCTGAGACACTACAGTCTGTTGAGACACTACAGTCTGTTGAGACACTACAGTCTGTTGAGACACTACTGTCTGAGACACTACAGTCTGTTGAGACACTACTGTCTGTTGAGACACTACAGTCTGAGACACTACAGTTTGTTGAGACACTACAGTCTGTTGAGACACTACAGTCTGAGACACTACAGTCTGTTGAGACAATACTGTCTGAGACACTACAGTCTGTTAAGACAATACTGTCTGAGACACTACAGTCTGTTGAGACACTACAGTCTGTTGAGACACTACTGTCTGAGACACTACAGTCTGTTGAGACACTACAGTCTGAGACACTACAGTCTGTTGAGACACTACTGTCTGAGACACTACAGTCTGTTGAGACAATACTGTCTGAGACACTACAGTCTGTTGAGACACTACAGTCTGTTGAGACACTACTGTCTGAGACACTACAGTCTGTTGAGACACTACAGTCTGTTGAGACACTACAGTCTGTTGAGACACTACTGTCTGAGACACTACAGTCTGTTGAGACACTACTGTCTGTTGAGACACTACAGTCTGAGACACTACAGTCTGTTGAGACACTACAGTTTGTTGAGACACTACTGTCTGAGACACTACTGTCTGAGACACTACAGTCTGTTGAGACACTACAGTCTGTTGAGACACTACTGTCTGAGACACTACAGTCTGTTGAGACACTACTGTCTGAGACACTACTGTCTGAGACACTACAGTCTGTTGAGACACTACTGTCTGAGACACTACAGTCTGTTGAGACACTACAGTCTGTTGAGACACTACTGTCTGAGACACTACAGTCTGTTGAGACACTACAGTCTGTTGAGACACTACTGAGACACTACAGTCTGTTGAGACACTACAGTCTGTTGAGACACTACAGTCTGTTGAGACACTACAGTCTGAGACACTACAGTCTGAGACACTACTGTCTGAGACACTACTGTCTGTTGAGACACTACAGTCTGAGACACTACAGTCTGAGACACTACAGTCTGAGACACTACAGTCTGTTGAGACACTACAGTCTGTTGAGACACTACAGTCTGAGACACTACAGTCTGAGACACTACAGTCTGTTGAGACACTACAGTTTGTTAAATAATGGTTTTACTGTAAATTAACAAAGATGTAAACAACTCATTCAATCGTGCTGTTTTCAACATTTTCTGGCCCATGCTGTTGCATGTGAATGTTTATCACTTTTAAGCTTGAAAAAGGAGACCCTTAAACCCAGACTTGGGACCACACATCCTCTCCACTGACTAGCAGGCTAGTGATTGCTTTGCAACGATTGCAGTTAGCCACTGATTCCTTCCAAACTACTCATTGTTGAATTTGTGATTTCGAACTTGTTGTGTAATGTTAATGGCCGATGAGCACCGATATGTTTTATCTATAATTTATCTTCATATGACAAGGATTGAAAAGGATTTGCCAATAGATTGTCGACGTGATTCATGATGATGACTGCTAGCTAAGATTTTTAAAGTATGATGTTGACATGATCAGTTCAATCAAAGCTACTGTACATATAACGTGATTTGACGTCATTTTATTTTACATTTACATTTAAGTCATTTAGTGGCCAATAACCTTGAGCCTTTTGGATGGGCACTTATAATGTAACTCTATGGCTTGAATTTGTAGCTCTCTCCGTAGATTTTGTGGTGATGTATTGTCCCTATGAGTGACAGAACACTTATGATTGGCTAAGTATATGATTGGCAAAGTGTTCTGTCACTCATAGGGACACTACATCACTGCAAAATCTACGGAGAGAGCTAAAAATTATATATATACAGTACCAGTCAAAAGTTTGGACACACCTACTACTTCAAGGGTTTTTCTTATTTTTTAAAACTATTTTCTACATTGTAGAATAATAGAGAAGACATCAAAACTATAAAATAACACACATGGAATCATGTAGTAACCAAAAAAGTGTTAAACAAATCTAAATATACACTGTGTCACGTCCTGGCCAGTATAAAGGTTAATTGGTATTGTAGTTTGGTCAGGACGTGGCAGAGGGTATTTGTTTTATGTGGTTCAGGGTGGTGTGTTTGTTAGAAGGGTGTTTGATTTAGTATTTCCGGGTTTTGGTTTATGTTTAGGTATTTCTATGTGGAGTCTAGTGAGTGTATGTCTATGGTGGATTTATTGGGGTTGGGACTCTCAATTAAAGGCAGGTGTTTTCTCTTTGCCTTTGATTGAGAGTCCCATATATTGGGGTGTGTTTGTCATTTGTGGGAGATTGTTCTGTGTTTAGCCTTGTGCCTTACCAGACTGTTTTTGTTGATCGTTCGTTCTTTGTTATTTTGGTGTTCATTTTGTATTTATTAAAAAGCAAGATGAGCAAACACATACCTGCTGCGTTTTGGTCCTCCATTACCGACGACAACCGTGACAGAATCTCCCACCAACTATGGACCAAGCAGCAGAGGAAGGAGCAGAGGGACTTCGAGTTGGACTGGCGGGAGAAATGGACCTGGGAGGAAGTTCTGGACGGGGCCAGACCTTGGCACCAGGCTGGGGATTATCGCCGCCCGCAGTGGGAAATTGAGGCAGCCAAGGCAGAGAGGCGATGGTACGAGGCCATGGAAGCGCTGAGGGAGAAGCACGAGAGGCACCCCCAAGAAATGTTTTGGGGGGGCACACGGGTAGTTTGGCTAGGCGAAGGAAGAGCCGGAAGCCAGCTACCCGTGGTTATATGGAGGAGCGTATGAGGTGGAGAGCGCCATGTTTCGCTGAGGAGCGCACTATCTCACCCATACGCACGCACAGTCCGGTGCGCGTTATTCCAGCCCCTCACAGGTGCCGTACTAGAGCGGGCATCCAGCCTGGTAGGAGGATGCCTGCGCAGCGCATCTGGTCGCCGGTACGCCTCCGAGGACCAGGCTACCCAACTCCCGCTCTACACATGGCTACCATCAGGCCCCTGCACAGCCCAGTCTGCCCTGTACGAGCACCCCGCTCGTACAGGGATACTAGTTCCATCCAGCCAAGGCTGGTTGTGCAGGAGGTAAGATCAAGACCGACTGTGCGCCTCCATAGCCCTGGGTTTCCAGCTCCTGTCTCTCGTGCGAACCCGGAAGTGCGTCAACCCAGTCCGACTCGTCTTGTTCCCGCTCCCCGCACTAGCCTGGAGGTGCGTGTTCACAATCTGGTAAGCCCAGTACCAGCACCACGCACCAGGCTTCAAGTGCGTAAACCCAGCCTCGCCAGTCAACAGTCACCAGAGCTGCCCGCCAGTCAACAGTCACCAGAGCTGCCCGCCAGTCAACAGTCACCAGAGCTGCCCGCCAGTCAACAGTCGTCAGAGCTGCCCGCCAGTCAACAGTCGTCGGAGCTGCCCGCCAGTCAACAGTCGTCGGAGCTGCCCGCCAGTCAACAGTCGTCGGAGCTGCCCGCCAGTCAACAGTCGTCGGAGCTGCCCGCCAGTCAACAGTCGTCGGAGCTGCCCGCCAGTCAACAGTCACCAGAGCTGCCCGCCAGTCAACAGTCGCCGGAGTGGCCAGACTGCCCCGAACTGCCGGAGTGGCCAGACTGCCCCGAACTGCCGGAGTGGCCAGACTGCCCCGATCTGCCAGACTGGCCAGACTGCCCCGAACTGCCAGAGTGGCCCGACTGCCTGGAACGGCCAGAACCGGAGCCACCTCCTGATATAGGTGGGTTGGGGAGGGGGGGTGTAGCACAGTGCCGTCGTTGACGGCAGCCACCCTCCCTTCCCTCCCTTTTAGTAGAGGGGAAATTTTGTTTTGTTGTTTGGGGTTGTGGTTTGTTTTTTGTTTTTTGTTTTTGTAAGGTGCTTCCGGGGTTAGCACCTTTAAGGGGGGGGGGGGGGGGTACTGTCACGTCCTGGCCAGTATAAAGGTTAATTGGTATTGTAGTTTGGTCAGGACGTGGCAGAGGGTATTTGTTTTATGTGGTTCAGGGTGGTGTGTTTGTTAAAAGGGTGTTTGATTTAGTATTTCCGGGTTTTGGTTTATGTTTAGGTATTTCTATGTGGAGTCTAGTGAGTGTATGTCTATGGTGGATTAATTGGGGTTGGGACTCTCAATTAAAGGCAGGTGTTTTCTCTTTGCCTTTGATTGAGAGTCCCATATATTGGGGTGTGTTTGTGTTTGTCATTTGTGGGAGATTGTTCTGTGTTTAGCCTTGTGCCTTACCAGACTGTTTTTGTTGATCGTTCGTTCTTTGTTATTTTGGTGTTCATTTTGTATTTATTAAAAAGCAAGATGAGCAAACACATACCTGCTGCGTTTTAGTCCTCCATTACCGACGACAACCGTGACACACTGCTCAAAAAAATAAAGGGTACACTAAAATAACACATCCTAGATCTGAATGAATGAAATAATCTTATTAAATACTTTTTTCTTTACATAGTTGAATGTGCTGACAACAAAATCACACAAAAATAATCAATGGAAATCCAATTTATCAACCCATGGAGGTCTGGATTTGGAGTCACACTCAAAATTAAAGTGGAAAACCACACTACAGGCTGATCCAACTTTGATGTATTGTCCTTAAAACAAGTCAAAATGAGGCTCAGTAGTGTGTGTGGCCTCCACGTGCCTGTATGACCTCCCTACAACGCCTGGGCATGCTCCTGATGAGGTGGCGGATGGTCTGCTGAGGGATCTCCTCCCAGACCTGGACTAAAGCATCCGCCAACTCCTGGACAGTCTGTGGTGCAACGTGGCGTTGGTGGATGGAGCGAGACATGATGTCCCAGATGTGCTCAATTGGATTCAGATCTGGGGAACGGGCGGGCTAGTCCATAGCATCAAAGACTTCCTCTTGCAGGAACAGCTGACACACTCCAGCCACATGAGGTCTAGCATTGTCTTGCATTAGGAGGAACCCAGGTCCAACCGCACCAGCATATGGTCTCACAAGGGGTCTGAGGATCTCATCTCGGTACCTAATGGCAGTCAGGCTACCTCTGGCGAGCACATGGAGGGCTGTGCGGCCCCCCCAAAGAAATGCCACCCCACACCATGACTGACCCACCGCCAAACCGGTCATGCTGGAGGATGTTGCAGGCAGCAGAACGTTCTCCACGGCGTCTCCAGACTCTGTCACGTCTGTCACATGCTCAGTGTGAACCTGCTTTCATCTGTGAAGAGCACAGGGCGCCAGTGGCGAATTTGCCAATCTTGGTGTTCTCTGGCAAATGCCAAACGTCCTGCACGGTGTTGGGCTGTAAGCACAACCCCCACCTGTGGACGTCGGGCCCTCATACCACCCTCATGGAGTCTGTTTCTGACCGTTTGAGCAGACACATGCACATTTGTGTCCTGCTGGAGGTCATTTTGCAGGGCTCTGGCAGTGCTCCTCCTGCTCCTCCTTGCACGAAGGCGGAGGTAGCGGTCCTGCTGCTGGGTTGTTGCCCTCCTACGGCCTCCTCCACATCTCCTGAAGTACTGGCCTGTCTCCTGGTAGCGCCTCCATGCTCTGGACACTACGCTGACAGACACAGCAAACCTTCTTGCCACAGCTCGCATTGATGTGCCATCCTGGATGAGCTGCACTACCTGAGCCACTTGTGTTGGTTGTAGACTCCGTCTCATGCTAACACTAGAGTGAAAGCACCGCCAGCATTCAAAAGTGACCAAAACATCAGCCAGGAAGCATAGGAACTGAGAAGTGGTCTGTGGTCACCACCTGCAGAACCACTCCTTTATTGGGGGTGTCTTGCTTATTGCCTATAATTTCCACCTGTTGTCTATTCCATTTGCACAACAGCATGTCAAATGTATTGTCAATCAGTGTTGCTTCCTAAGTGGACAGTTTGATTTCACAGAAGTGTGATTGAAATGGAGTTACATTGTGTTGTTTAAGTGTTCCCTTTTTTTAGCAGTGTATATGGAATCATGTAGTAACCAAAAAAGTGTTAAACAAATCTAAATATATTTGAGATTCTTCAAAGTAGCCACCCTTTGCCTACTTTGAAGAATCTCAAATATATTTAGATTTGTTTAACCTGTTACATCTAGGGGGCAGTAATTTCACGGCTGGATAAAAAACGTACCCGATTTAATCTGATTATTAGTCCTGCCCAGAAACTGGAATATGCATATAATTATTAGCTTTGGAGAGAAAACACTCCAAAGTTTCTGAAACTGTTTGAATGGTGTCTGTGAGTATAACAGAACTCCTATGGCAGGCAAAAACCTGAGATGCTTCTGTTCAGGAAGTACCCTGTCTGAACATTTCTTGCCCTTCTTTATTATCTCTGTCGTTTACAAAGGATCTCTGCTCTTACGTGACACTTCTCACGTCAACAATGGAGTCTCACAGCCCGGGAAAAACAGGAATGATGTCATTCAAAGCCCTGGCTGAAGCACACGAGAGCAAATGCTGAGTGGTCAGTCAATGGACTAAGCCTTAGGCGCGTGACACGCCCCGCCCCCGGCTTTTGGTTTTTTCCTCAGTTTACAGACAGGCAGATTCCCGGTCGGAATATTATCGCTTCTCTACGAGATAAATTGCATAAATATTGGTTTTAAACAGCGGTTGACATGCTTCGAAGTACGGTAATGGAATATTTCGAAATTTTTTGTCATATTTTGCGTCATGCTCGTGGCCGAGATTTAGCGTTGGGATAGTGTCTAGAACGCACGAACAAAACGTCGCTGTTTGGATATAACGATGGATTATTTGGGACCAAACCTACATTTGTTATTGAAGTAGAAGTCCTGGCAGTGTATTCTGATGAAGAACAAGCAAGGTAAGAACATTTTTCTTATAGGAAATGTGATTTTGGTGAAGGCTACACTGGGTGGGTGTCTAAATAGCTAGCCCTGTAACGCCGGGCTATGTACTTACATTATTGCAAAATGTGCTTCATCCGAAAAGCTATTTTAAAATCGGACATATCGAGTGCATAGAGGAGTTCTGTATCTATAATTCTTAAAATAATTGTTATGCTTTTTGTGAACGTTTATCGTGAGTAATTTAGTAAAATCACCGGAAGTGTTCGGTGGGAATGCTAGTTCTGAACGTCACATGCTAATGTAAAAAGCTGGTTTTTGATATAAATATGAACTTGATTGAACAGACATGCATGTATTGTATAACACAATGTCCTAGGTGTGTCATCTGATGAAGATCATCAAAGGTTAGTGCTGCATTTAGATATGGTTTGGGTTTATGTGACATGATATGCTAGCTTGAAAAATGGCTGTGTGATTATTCCTGGCTGGGTACTCTGCTGACATAATCTAATGTTTTGCTTTCGCTGTAAAGCCTTTTTGAAATCGGACAGTTTGGTTAGATAAAGGAGAGTCTTGTCTTTAAATAGCTGTAACATAGTCATATGTTTGAAAAGTGTAAGTTTTCGGATTTAGAGGAGTTTGAATTTCGCGCCCCGCCCATCATTGGATATTGGAGCAGACGTTCCGCTAGCGGAACGTGTAGATGTAAGAGGTTTAACACTGTTTTTGGTTACTACATGATTCCATATGTATTATTTCCTAGTTTTGATGTATTCACTATTATTCTACAATGTAGAAAATTTGTAGAAAATTTTGAAAAAACAGCTTTGCACACTCTTGGCATTCTCTCAACCAGCTTCATGAGGAATGCTTTTCCAACAGACTTGAAGGAGTTCCCACATATGCTGAGCACTTGTTGGAAGCTTTTCCTTCACTTCACATTGTATTTCCTACAATGTAGAAAATAGTAAAAATAAAGAAAAACCCTTGAATGAGTAGGTGTGTTCAAACTTTCAACTGTTACTGTATATAGAGTGCATTCGGAAAGTATTCAGACCCCTTGACTTTTTCTCAATTTTGTTAAGTTACAGCCTTATTCTAAAATGTATTAAATTGTTTATCCCCCCTCATCAATCTACACACAATACCCCATAATGACAAAGCAAAAACAGGTTTTTAGAATAAGTATTCAGACCCTTTACTCAGTACTTTGTTGAAGCACCTTTTGGCAGCAATTACAGCCTCGAGTGTTCTTGGGTATGACGCTACAAGCTTGGAAAGCCTGTATTTGGGGAGTTTCTCCCATTCTTCTCTGCAGATCCTCTCAAGCTCTGTCAGGTTGGATGGGGAGAGTCGCTGCACAGCTATTTTCAACATCTCTCCGGAAATGTATGGGTTCAAGTCCGGGCTCCGGCTGGGCCACTTGAGGACATTCAGAGACTTGTACCGAAGCGGCTCCTGCGTTGTCTTGGCTGTGTGCTTAGGGTCGTTGTCCTGTTGGAAGGTGAACCTTCGTCCCAGTCTGTGGTCCTGAGCGCTCTGGAACAGGTTTTCATCTAGGATCTCTCTGTACTTTGCTCCGTTACTCGTTCCCTCGATCCTGACTAGTCTCCCAGTCCTTGCCGCTGAAAAACATCCCAACAGCATGATGCTGCCATCCCTATGCTTTACCGTAGGGATGGTGCCAGGTTTCCTCCAGATGTAACTATTGGCATTCAGGCAAAATAGTTCAATCTTGGTTTCATCAGACCAGAGAATCTTGTTTCTCATGATCTGAGAGTCCTTTAGGTGCCTTTTGGCAAACTCCAAGCGGGCTGTTATGTGCAAATTTACTGAGGAGTGACTTCCGTCTGGCCACTCTACCATAAAGGCCTGATTGGTGGAGTGCTACAGAGATGGTTGTCCTTCTGGAAGGTTCTCCCGTCTCCACAGAGGAACTCTAGAGCTCTGTCAGAGTGACCAAGGCCCTTCTCACCTGATTGCTCAGTTTGTCTGGGCGGCCAACTCTAGGAAGAGTCTTCTTCCATTTAAGAATGATGGAGGCCACTGTGTTCTTGGGGATCTTCAATGCGGCAGAAATGTTTTGGTACCCTTCCCCAGACCTCGACACAATCCTGTCTCGGTGTTCTACGGACAATTCCTTCTACTTCATGGTTTGATTTTTGCTCTGACATGCACTGTCAACTGTGGATCCTTATATACACAGGTGTGTGCCTTTCCAAATCACGCCCAAACAACTGAATTTACCACAGGTGGACTTCAATCAAGTTATAGAAACATCTCAAGGATCATCAACGGAAACAGAATGCACCTGAGCTCAATTTTGAGTCTCATAGCAAAGAGTCTGAACGCTTACATAAATAAGGTATTTCTGTTTTAGTTTTCAGAAATTTGCAAAAACATCTGGGGTTTGGTGTGTAGATTGATGAGGATTTAATTATTATTTTTTTTGAATAAGGCTGTAACGTAACAACATGTGGAAAGAGTCAAGGGGTCTGAATACTTTCCAAATGCACTGTATATATATCTAATATATATTTTTAGCTAAACAGGTGGGGCTCTAAACAGGTGGGGCTCTAAACAGGTGGGGCTCAAAACAAGTTGGGCTCTAAACAGGTGGGGCTCTAAACAAGTGGGGGTCTAAACAGGTGGGGCTCTAAACAGGTGGGGCTCTAAACAGGTGGGGCTCTAAACAGGTGGGGATCTAAACAGGTGGGGCTCTAAACAGGTGGGGCACTAAACAGGTGGGGCTCTAAACAGGTTTCGCCACTGAAACATTGTAAGCTCTATAGTCAGCTTAGAGTGGAATAGCTCAGCGGTGGACACCAAAGCGAAGAAAAAAGTCCCTCTACTTATCTTTCTGCACCCTCCTCTCTTTCCCTCGCCTCCTCTCCATTAATTCCTTGTCTCTGATTTGGCAATTCCTTCAGTTTCATTTTCTGAAGAGACAATTGAGACAGCTCACACTGAAAAAAGATTGTCACAGCTCGCGCTACATTGACTTGAGTGTTTTGACCTAGGCGGGCCGTTCTCATCAGATGTGGGAAGTGAAATATTGAATTGTTGAGGATATAAAAAAACTACAGTTGTGGCTGTGATGGAGGCTGGTGGTATGCAATGTATTTTTTTGTCAGGCTTGGCCAAGGCCACCATATTTTTCAAAGAGCAGGAGAGCTCAGAGGCTGCATGAGAGGACTGAGGGTACTGGGGTGGGGCGAGTGTCCGTGTGTGTGAGAGTGTGTGTGTACATAGTGAGTGTGTCTGTATGCAAATGCATACAGTATGTACACACTTGCGCATGTATGTGCATGTACAGCACAGTACGTGTAAGAATGACAGACTGTTTATTTCTCTCTGGGTACAGGGGTTCAGGGGCAGGGGTATAGAGGCAGGGGTACAGGGGCAGGGGTACAGGGGTTCAGGGGCAGGGGTATAGAGGCAGGGGTACAGGGGCAGAGGTACAGAGGCAGGCGTACTGGGGCAGGGGTACAGAGGCAGGCGTACTGGGGCAGGGGTACAGGGGCAGGGGTACAGGGCCAGGGGTATAGAGGCAGGGGTACAGAGGCAGGGGTACAGAGGCAGGGGTACTGGGGCAGGGGTACAGGGGCAGGGGTACAGGGGTACTGGGGCAGCGGTACAGGGCCAGGGGTACTGGGGCAGGGGTACAGGGGCAGGGGTACAGGGGTACAGGGCCAGGGATACAGGGGCAGGGGTATAGAGGAAGGGGTACAGGGGCAGGGGTAGAGTGTGTGTGTGTGTGTGTGTGTGTGTGTGTGTGTGTGTGTGAGAGTAAGTGTGTCTGAAAATGTGTGCGAGAGAGACCACTTCCTTCTCTCTGGGTGAGTGTCCGTGTGAGGGGCAGGAAACTGGATGGAGAGCAGTGTAATTTTCTGGGAATCAGAAGCAATTCCTCTTAATTCCGCCGTGCTGAGGCTGAAACCTCTCTAACCCTCCTTAACCCCCACCACCAGACTGGCGCAGGGGATAAGACCAATAAAACAAACACAACACACATTTCAGCCGTGGGGGGTGTGAGAGCGTGCCGTGTCTTCACTGCACAGTGAGTTTGGTGTGAGAGAGACTGGACTGGTGGTCTGTCATCATAATAACGTCATCACCTCCTCTGACTTGGAGTGGATTAGAATGCCTTTATTTAATCATGGGACTTTGTATCTCTGCGGAGGCCATTCTGTGGTGCTGAAGGGAGCGAGGGAGACAAAGTTGTCTAAGACTATAGGAACAACACTGTACTCTTTTATTACCCTGAAGCCCTGCTCCTGTCTGTAGTCGTCCTCCATCTTAGTCATCCTCTCACTGTCAACATCAATACAACACAACATCAACATAGCATCAACATCAACATAGCATCAACACAACAGTCATACAACATCAATGCAACACAACATCAATATAACATCAACATCAACATAGCATCAACACAACATTCATACAACATCAATGCAACACAACATCAATACTACATCAACATAGCATCAACACAACATTCATACAACATCAAAACAACATCAACACAACACAACATCAATACAGCATGAACACAACATTAATAAAACATCAACACAACATCTACACAACATCTATACAACACAACACAACATCCATACAATTTCAAAACAACACAGAATCAATACAACATCAACAGAACATAAATACAAACACAAACACAACATCTATACAACATCAATACAGCACCAACACAACATCAATACAGCAGCAACACAACATCAATACAGCAGCAACACAACATCAATAAAACATCAACATCAACACAACATCAATACAACATCAAAACAACATCAACATCAATACAACATCAATACAACATCAACATCAACATCAACACAACATCAATACAACATCAACATCAACATCAACACAACATCAATACAACATCAACATCAACACAACATCAACATCAACACAACATCAACATCAACATCATCATCAACACAACATCAACACAACATCAATACAACATAAACATCAACATGACATCAATACACCATCAATATAACATAAATACAACACAACATCAATACAACACAACATCAATACAACACAACATCAATACAACAACAAAACAACATCAGTACAACACAACATAAATACAACATCAACACAACATCAATACAACACAACATAAATACAACATCAACACAACATCAGTACAACACAACAACAGTACAAAATAAACACAACATTAATACAACACAACATCAACACAACATCAGTACAACACAACAACAGTACAAAATAAACACAACAACACAACATCAATACAACATCAATACAACATCAACACAACATCAATACAACACAACATCAGTACAACATCAACATCAATACAACATCAATACAACATCAACACAACATCAATACAACTCAACATCAGTTAAACACTTTCCTCAACGTCATACCATAACTACTTGACGAAACGGTCAAATAAGATCAGACATTTATATTCGTGACTAGGGCTGTGTTTGAGGTCACAGAGAGTCTGTCATCCATCTTTTAGCAACAACTAAAACGGTGGAACGTTCGCTCAAGGGGACAGGCGCATTTCTGAAAAACAAACCAAACCATGGAGAAACCCATCCAAATAGCACACAAACCCTCACATCCAAACCAACACTATTATAAAGCTCCGAGGAGACAATTAGAGCTGTGTGTGTGTGTGTGTGTGTGTGTGTTATGTGTGTGTGTGTGTGTGTGTTATGTGTGTGTGTATGTGTGTGTGTGTGTGTTCATGTGTGTTTATGTGTGTATGTGTGTGTGTGTGTGTTTATATGTGTGTGTGTGTTAATGTGTGTGTGTGTGTGTGTATGTGTGTTTATGTGTGTATGTGTGTGTGTGTGTTCATGTGTGTATGTGTGTGTGTGTTCATGTGTGTATGTGTGTGTGTGTTCATGTGTGTATGTGTGTGTGTGTGTGTTCATGTGTGTGTGTGTGTCTGTGTGTGTGTGTGTGTGTGTGTGTGTGTGTGTGTGTGTGTGTGTGTGTGTGTGTGTGTGTGTGTGTGTGTGTGTGTGTGTGTGCCATAATGCCAGAGGAGACCAGGGCTAATCCCCAGTCTCCCAGGAAAGGGACAGAGGTCAATGTGCTGTCCTCAGTATGGGCGACCCAACGGCAGGAATCTGCTCTCTAATCCGCTCCAATCCGCCAGGTTTTCTCTCCCAGCGTTCCTGAGAGGCAGGGACCTAATGCTCAGAACAGCAGGCGTGTGTGTGTGCGTGCATGGATGTAGTACTCAGACAGCGAGCCAGACATAAACAAACAAATGGAATCCTCCAGCTGTGCTGGTGTTCCAATGTCTGCCTTTTACCTCGAGACACTATAATTCACATTATAAACTGGGTGGTTCAAGCCCCGAATGCTGATTGGCTGACAGCCGTGGTACATTAGACCATATATGACGGGTATAACAAAACATGTATTTTATACTGCTCTAATTATGTTGTAAAACCAGTTTATAATAGCAATAAGGCACCTCGGGGGTTTGTTGTATATGGCCAACATACCAAGACTAAGGGCTTAGGGCTGTATCCAGGCACTCCTTAGCAGTGGCCATATACCAAACCCCCTCAGGCCTTATTGCTTAAGTAATACATACACACTGTATACTATAATCACAGTAATACACACTGTATACTATAATCACAGTAATAAATACACACTGGATACTATAATCACCGTAATAAATACATACAGGATACTATAATCACAGTAATAAATACATACAGGATACTATAATCACAGTAATAAATACACACTGGATACTATAATAACAGTAATACACAGTGGTTACTATAATCACAGTATAATCAGAATAATTCATACTGGAAACTATAATCTCAGTAATAAATACTGGATACTATAATCACAGTAATAAATACACACTGAATACTATAATCACAGTAATAAATACACACTGGATACTATAATCACAGTAATACACACTGGATACTATAATCACAGTAATACACACTGAATACTATAATCACAGTAATAAATACACACTGGATACTATAATAACAGTAATACACAGTGGTTACTATAATCACAGCATAATCAGAATAATTCATACTGGAAACTATAATCTCAGTAATAAATACTGGATACTATAATCACATTAATATATACATACTGGATACTATAATTATAGTAATATATACTGGGTACTATAATCACAGTAATTATCACATTCTTCGTCGTCTGATAAAGAGAAATCACTGTCGGACCAATACGCAGCAGGTTGCGGCTTAACATCATATTTATTAAATATGCTGAACACAGAAAAAACAAGAAATGCAGAAAACACGACAGGAGACAGTTTTGCAGGCTATGACAACTAGCAGTGCAAAATCAACTACCCACAAAACCCCAGGTGAAAACAAGCTCCTAATATATGACTCTCAATCAGGAACAACGAAGTACAGCTGTTCCTGATCGAGAGCCACACAGACAACAAAGAAATACACAAACCAGAAAACCCCTAGAAAACCAAAACCCAGAACATACACCCAAACCCCGGAACACATAAATATAACACCCCTCTAACCTACACATAACCCCTGGACCACATAAAACAAATACCCTCTGCCACGTCCTGACCAAACTACAATACTAATTAACCCTTATACTGGTCAGGACGTGACAGTAATACACACTGGATACTATAATCACAGTAATACACACTGAATACTATAATCACAGTAATACACACTGAATACTATAATCACAGTAATACATACTGGATACTATAATCACAGTAATACACACTGTATACAATAATCACAGTAATACATACTGGATACTATAATCACAGTAATACATACTGGATACTATAATCACAGTAATACATACTGGATACTATAATCACAGTAATACATACTGGATACTATAATCACAGTAATACATACTGGACACTGTAATCACAGTAATACATACTGGATACTATAATAACAGTAATACACACTGGATACTATAATAACAGTAATACACACTGGATACTATAATAACAGTAATACATACTGGATACTGTAATCACAGTAATAAATACACACTGGATACTATAATCACAGTAATACACACTGGATACTATAATCACAGTAATACATACTGGATACTATAATAACAGTAATAAATACACACTGGATACTGTAATCACAGTAATACATACTGGATACTGTAATCACAGTAATACATACTGGATACTGTAATAACAGTAATACATACTGGATACTATAATAACAGTAATACATACTGGATACTATAATAACAGTAATACATACTGGATACTGTAATCACAGTAATACACACTGGATACTATAATAACAGTAATACATACTGGATACTGTAATCACAGTAATACATACTGGATACTGTAATCACAGTAATACATACTGGATACTGTAATAACAGTAATACATACTGGATACTATAATAACAGTAATACATACTGGATACTATAATAACAGTAATACATACTGGATACTGTAATCACAGTAATACACACTGGATAGAAAGGCCAGCCTAGTTCTGCTGCCTTAGTCAGTTTCTCCAAACTCATATCTGTTTATCTGCAGTTGGTATGATGACTGTCCTATATGTTTCCCCCCTAGTTTTCATCCTGATCGTGTTACAGAGTGTGAGTGAGCCCATGGCAGTTTAGTCTCTGTTCTTGTAGACAAAATGACACATTTTACCAGCACATTTCCCTGTGGGCCTTATACACTCTCTAAGGGTGTGTACAGATGGCAGAAGACAGAAGAAGAAAAACACGTACACACACGTACACACGTCCACACACACGTACACACGTCCACACACACACACACACACACACACACACACACACACACACACACACACACACACACACACACACACACACACACACACACACACACACACACACACACACACACACACACACCCTAAGAAGGAAAGACACAAACAAACAAATAGCCCTCAGACAGACATAACATGCAAGACAGACGACGGTGACGTAACACAGCACACTAGACAGACATAACGTCTAGCCAGCTCAGCCCTCCACAGAAGCTTACATAACACAATTTGAACCCAGCTGTTAAAGAGCGAGCGCTCTTAGCTACGCCATCAGACATAATATCCATATCTGTCATGTTGCATCAAACCAAAAGGGCTTCGGAATATTTGTACACGCACACATTTGATGATCCTCTCAATATGTCAGACTGTGTAAAGAATAATAAATATAACATGCTCCTTCTCCCCAGAGAGTGAGGGAGAGTGAGGGAGAGTGAGGGAGCCAGAGAAAGATGGGGGGGCTAGATAGGAGGAGAACATTTCAGTCATGGAAAAATAACGTAAATGTCATTTCAGCAGCTGGTCTGAGTGATGCGACGGAAAGCGATATAAATCTTAGATAGCAGGGGAGGGGAACACACACACACACACACACACACATACATACATTATTACATACATACACACACACACACGCACGCACGCACGCACGCACGCACGCACACACACACACACACACACACACACACACACACACACACACACACACAAACTCACACAATTCTTCCACAACCACAACTTATCCTGCTCTCTCTTACTCCACCATACAGCCGAACACTCACCTCCAAAGTAGAAGCACTTCAGATATGATATTAGAAAGTATCAGAATATGATACAGTTGAAGTCGGAAATTTACATACACTTAAGTTGGAGTCATTAAAACTCATTTTTCAACCACTCCACAAATTTCTTGTTAACAAACTATAGTTTTGGCAAGTCGGTTAGGACATCTACTCTGTGCATGACACAAGTCATTTTCCTATCAATAGTTTACAGACAGATTATTTCACTTATAACTCACTGTATCACAATTCCAGTGGGTCAGAAGTTTACATACACTAAGTTGACTTTACCTTCAAGCAGCTTGGAAAATTCCAGTAAAGTATGTCATTGCTTTAGAAGCTTCTGATAGGCTAACTGACATAATTTAAGTCAATTGGAGGTGTACCTGTGGATGTATTTCAAGGCCTACCTTCAAACTCAGTGCCTCTTTGCTTGACATCATGGGAAAATCAAAAGAAATCAGCCAAGACCTCAGAAAAAAGTTGTAGACCTCCACAAGTCTGGTTCATCCTTGGGAGCAACTTCCAAACGCCTGAAGGTACCACGTTCATCTGTACAAACAATATTACGCAAATATAAACACCATGGGACCACGGAGCTGCAATACCGCTCAGGAAGGAGACGCGTTCTGTCTCCTAGAGATGAACGTACTTTGGTGCGAAAAGTGCAAATCAATCCCAGAACAACAGCAAAGGACCTTGTGAAGATGCTGGAGGAAACCGGTACAAAAGTATCTATATCCACAGTAAAACGAGTCCTATATCGACATAACCTGAAAGGCCGCTCAGCAAGGAAGAAGCCACTGCTCCAAAACAGCCATAAATAATCCAGACTACGGTTTGCATGGGGACAAAGAGAGTACTTTTTGTAGAAATGTCCTCTGGTCTGATGAAACAAAAATAGAACTGTTTGGCCATAATGACCATCTTTATGTTTGGAGGAAAAAGGCGGAGGCTTGCAAGCCGAAAAACACCATCCCAACCGTGAAGCACGGGGGTGGCAGC
>NC_042969.1:83698283-83728283 GCF_901001165.1 Salmo trutta
TCTCTCTCTCCCCCCTCTCTCTCTCTCTCTCTCTCTCTCTCGCTCACTCAATTCAATTCAGTTGAATTTATTGACACGGCAAATTAAATGACTTACATTGTGAAAGTATACATATAACAAAAGTGGTGGGACCAACAGCAATAATAATAGTGGTAGTGGATATGGGATTACCATTAACAGCAACTACAACAACAATATTAATGATTATGTAAACTCTCAAGTAGCTCTCCCTCTCTCCCCTCTCTCTCTCTCTCCCTCTCTCTCTCTCTCTCTCTCTCCCTCTCTCTCTCTCTCTCTCTCTCTCTCTCTCTCTCTCTCTCTCTCTCTCCCTCTCTCTCTCTCTCTCTCTCTCTCTCTCTGAAAATAATCTGTAGACAACCTCAGGTAAAGTAGCTCTCTCCCTTAATGTAATCTGTAGACCACCTCAGGTCAATTATCTCTCTCCCTCTCTCTCTCTGTCAATTAAATTAAATTCAATTTGCTTTATTGGCATGACGTAACAATGTACATATTGCCAAAGCTTATTTTGGATATTTACAATATGAAAAAAATGATCATCAAAATTGTCAACGGGACAACAGTAACAACAATAACCATACATTGAACAATAACAATAAGCATACAGTAGAGGACATGTGCAGGTTGATTGGTCTGTTACTGTCCCTCAATTTATGGCAGGCAGCAATATAGTGCGCTGCCAACCCACAGCTCTCTGCGTCTTCCCCCAACAGGACGGGTAGCCTACTCTCATCAGAGAGGTCTTTGAAACCTTTAATAAGGGTTTCACATTTGGGGAAATGACACTCTCCAATTGTTTTATATTTTTCACATTTTGTCAGGAAATGCAGCTCTGTCTCAGGTTCTGCTGTTGTTGCACAGCCTTTCCTCTACAGGGAGCCAGGTTTTCCTGTGTCTACCCTTCTCAATGGCAAGGCTGTGCTCACTGAGCCTGTACTTGGTCAAGGTTTTGATCAGTAACCATGGTCAAATATTTAGCCATGGTGTACTGTCGATTTAGGGCCAGATAGCACTGCATTTTGCTTTGTGTTTGTGTTTCCCAATAAGCAATGTAGTTTTGTTTTGACTGTGTTGTAATTTGGTTTATTCTGATTGATTGGATGTTCTGGTCCTGAGGCTTCAGTGTGTTACATTTACAATTTAGAAATTTAGCAGACGCTCTTATCCAGAGCGACTTACAGTAGTGAATGCATACATTTCATCATTTTTTTCCATACTGGTCCCCCGTGGGGAATCGAACCCACAGCCCTGGTGTTGCAAACACCATGCTCTACGAACTGAGTCACAGTAGAACAGGGTTGTGAACTCAGCCCCAGGACCAGCTGGATGAGGGGACTCTTTTCTTTGCTCAGCTCTTGGCATTGCAGGGCGTGGTAATGATATGAGAGGGGGTCACTGTATTTTAGATGTTTCCCAAACTTAATTGCTCTTTTTTGAGTTTTTATTATTAGTGGATATTGGCCTAATTCTGCCCTGCATGCATTGTTTGTAGTTTTCCTCTGGACATGTAGGAGAATCTTACAGAACTCTGCATGCAGGGTTTCAACGCGGTGTTTGTCCCATTTGATGAAATCTTGTTTTGCAAGTGGACCCCACACCTCGCTGCCATAAAGTGCAATTGGTTCAATGACATATTCAAATAGTTTTAACCAAATTTTAATAGGTATTTCAATTTGAATTTGCTTTTCAATGGCGTAGAATGCCCTGCGTGCTTTCTCTCTCAGTTCATTCACTGCCTCATTAAGGAGTCCAGTTGAGCTTATTTTTAAACCTAAGTAATTGTAGTGTGTGCAGTACTATATATATTTTGTACCAATTGAGAACTTTGGCCGAATCTGGATCTTCTCTGGAAAATCCTTATTTTAGTCTTTTGGGGGTTTACTGCCAGGGCCCAGGTCTGGCAGTACTGCTCAAGCAGGTCCAGGCTCTGCTGTAGGCCATGTGCTGTGGGTGACAGCAGGCATAGGTCATCTGCGAATAGTAGGCATTTAACTTCTGAATTGTGGAAACTAACACCAGGGGCTGAGGATTTTTCTAGAATAGTGGCCAATTCGTTAATGTAAATATTGAAGAGTGCAGGGCTCAGATTGCAACCCTGGCAAAGGCCCCGCCCCTGGTTAAAGAATTCTGTTCTTTTCTTGCCAATTTTAATGCTGCACGTATTGCCAGTATACATTGATTTAATTATGTCATATGTTTTACCCCCTACACCACTTTCAATAACTTTGTAGAACAGTCCTGTATGCCAAATAGAATCAAATGCTTTTTGGAAGTCGATAAAGCAAGCATATATTTTGGTATTATTTTGGTGGACATGTTTATCTATCAGGGTGTGTAGGGTGTAAATATGATCAGTCGTGTGATGTTTTGGTAGAAATCCAATTTGGCTTTTACTCAAGACATTGTGCTTATTCAGGACGTTTAGAACTCTTACATTGATAATAATACAGAAAACCTTCCCCAGGTTACTGTTCACACAAATGCCTCTGTAATTGTTAGGGTGAAATTTGTCTCCGTTCTTAAAGATTGGGGTTATGAGTCCTTGATTCCAGATGTCAGGGAAATAACCTACACTCAGGATCAAATTAAACAGTTGTAATATAGCCAATTGAAATGTTTCACTAGTGAGTTTGAGCATCTCATGTATGATGCCATCAGGTCCACATGCTTTTTTAAATTTGAGAGCCTGAAGTTTCTTATAGAGCTCCTGGTCAGTAATTGGGGAGTCCAATGGATTTTGAATGTCCTTTATATCTTTTTCTAATCCATTCAACTTCTCATGAATTTGGCGTTGTTCTGCGTTTGTGTCAATTTGAACGGTGTTGTAGAGTGTTTTAAAATGGGTTGTCCATATGTCACCATTTTGTATCGCTGATTCCTCTTGTTTAGATTTGTTTAGTTTTTTTCAATTTTGCCAGAAGTTGTTTGTGTTTATGGACTCCTCAATTAGTGTCAGCTGCTTGCTGTTGTACTGTGGTTTTTTTGGTTCTGAGTGTACGTTTGTAGAGTTTTAAAGTCTCAGTCTCTCTCTCTCGCTCTCTCTATCTGAATGTAATCTGTAGACCACATCAGTGGGCTATACTCGGCCTTGTCTTAGGACAGTAAGTTGGTGGTTGTAGACATCCCTCTAGTGGTGTGGGGGCTGTGCTTTGGCAAAGTGGGTGGGGTTATATCCTGCCTGTTTGGCCCTGTCCGGGGGTATCATCGGATGGGGCCACAGTGTCTTCTGATCCCTCCTGTCTCAGCCTCCAGTATTTATGCTGCAGTAGTTTATGTGTCGGGGGGCTAGGGTCAGTCTGTTACATCTGGAGTATTTCTCTTGTCTTATCCGGTGTCCTGTGTGAATTTAAATATGCTCTCTCTAATTCTCTCTTTCTCTCTTTCTTTCTTTCTCTCGGAGGACCTGAGCCCTAGGACCATGCCTCAGGACTACCTGGCATGATGACTCCTTGCTGTCCCCAGTCCACCTGGCCATGCTGCTGCTCCAGTTTCAACTGTTCTGCCTGCAGCTATGGAACCCTGACCTGTTCACCGGACGTGCTTGTTGCACCCTCGACAACTACTATGATTATTATTATTTGACCATGCTGGTCATTTATGAACATTTTAACATCTTGACCATGTTCTGTTATAATATCCACCCGGCACAGCCAGAAGAGGACTGGCCACCCCTCATAGCCTGTTTCCTCTCTAGGTTTCTTCTTAGGTTTTTGGCCTTTCTAGGGAGTTTTTCCTAGGGAGTTTTTCCTAGCCACCGTGCTTCTTTCACATGCATTGCTTGCTGTTTGGGGTTTTATGCTGGGTTTCTGTACAGCACTTTGAGATTTCAGCTGATGTACGAAGGGCTATATAAATAAATTTGATTTGATCAGGTAAAGTATCTCCATCTCTCTCAATTAAATTCAAATGGCTTTATTGGCATGATAAACATGTTAACATTGCCAAAGCAAGTGAAATAGATAATAAATAAAAGTAAATAAATCAATCAATAAAAAACAATAGTCGACATTACACTCACAAAAGTTCCAAAGGATTAGAGACATTTCAAATGTCATATTATTACTGTATACAGTGTTATAATGATGTGCAAATAGTTAAAGTACAAAAGGGAAAATAAATAAACAAAAATAAATATAGGTTGTATTTACAATGTTGTTTGTTCTTCACTGGTTGCCCTTTTCTTGTGGCAACAGGTCACAAATCTTGCTGCTGTGATGGCACACTGTGGTATTTCACCCAGTAGATGTGGGAGTTTATCAAATCGGGTTTGTTTTCTAATTCTTTGTGGGTCTGTGTAATCTGAGTGAAACATATGTCTCTAATATGGTCATACATTTGGCAGAAGGTTAGGAAGTGCAGCTTAGTTTCCACCTCATTTTGTGGGCAGTGTGCACATAACCTGTCTTCTCTTGAGAGCCAGGTCTGTCTACGGCGGCCTCTCTCAATAGCAAGGCAATTCTCACTGAGTCTGTACACACAGTTGAAGTCGGAAGTTTACATACACTTAGGTTGGAGTCATTAAATCTCGTTTTTCAACCACTCCACAAATTTCTTGTTAAGAAACTATAGTGGTGTCAAGTCGGTTAGGACATCTACTTTGTGCATGACACAAGTAATTTTCCAACAATTGTTTACAGACAGATTATTTCACTTACAATTCACTGTATCACAATTCCAGTGGGTCAGAAGTTTACATACACTAAGTTGACTGTGCCTCTAAACAGCTTAGAAAAATCCAGAAAATTATGTCATTGGCTTTAGAAGCTTCTGATAGGCTAACTGACATCATTTGACTCAACTGGAGGTGTACCTGTGGATGATTTCAAGGCCTACCTTCAAACTCTGTGGCTCTTTGCTTGACATCATGGGAAAATCAAGAGAAATCAGCCAAGACCTCAGAAAAAAATTGTAGACCTCCACAAGTCTGCTTCATCCTTGGGAGTAATTTCCAAACACTTGAAGGTACCACAATCATCTGTACAAACAATATTACGCAAGTATAATCGCCATGGGACCATGCAGCCGTCATACCGCTCAGGTAGGAGACGCATTCTGTCTCCTAGAGATGAACGTACTTTGGTGCGAAAGTGCAAATCAATCCCAGAACAACAGCAAAGGACCTTGTGAAGATGCTGGAGGAAACAGGCACAAAAGTATCTATATCCACAGTAAAATGAGTCCTATATCGACATAACCTGAAAGGCCGCTCAGCAAGGAAGAAGCCACTGCTCCAAAACAGCCATAAAAAATCCAGACTATGGTTTGCAACTGCACATGGGGACAAAGATTTTACTTTTTGGAGAAATGTCCTCTGGTCTGATGAAACAAAAATAGAACTGTTTGGCCATAATGACCATCTTTATGTTTGGAGGAAAAAAGGGGAGGCTTGCAAGCCGAAGAACACCATCCCACCCGTGAAGCACGGGGGTGGCAGCATCATGTTGTGGGGGTGCTTTGCGGACTGGTGCACTTCACAAAATAGATGGCATCATGAGGTAGGAAAATGATGTGGATATATTGAAGCAACATCTCAAGACACCAGTCAGGAAGTTAAAGCTTGGTCGCAAATGGGTCTTCCAAATGGACAATTACCCCAAGCATACTTCCAAAGTTGTGGCAAAATGGCTTAAGGACAACAAAGTCAAGGTATTGGAGTGGCCATCAGAAAGCCCTGACCTCAGTTCTATAGAAAATGTGTGGGCAGAACTGAAAAAGCATGTGAGAGCAAGGAGGACTACAAACCTGACTCAGTTACACCAGCTCTGTCAGGAGGAATGGTGCAAACTTCACCCAACTTATTGTGTGAAGCTTGTGGAAAGCTACCCAAAAAGTTTGACCCAAGTTAAACAATTTAATGGCAATGCTACCAAATACTAATTGAGTTTATGTAAACTTCTGACCGACTGGGAATGTGATGAAAGAAATAAAAGCTCACTCTACTAATATTCTGACATTTTGCATTCTTAAAATAAAGTGGTGATCCTAACTGACCTAAGACAGGTAGTTTTTACTAAGATTTAATGTCAGGAATAGTGAAAAACTGAGATTAAAAGTATTTGGCGAAGGTGTATGTAAACTTCCGACTTCAACTGTAGTCAAAGCATTTTACGTTTTCACAGAGGATATTTTTGCAGGATTCTGCATGCAGAGTCTCAATTTGCTGTCTGTCCCATTTTGTTAATTATTGGTTGGTGAGCGGACCCCAGACCTCACAACCATAAAGGACAATGGGTTCTATAACTGATTCAAGTATTTTTAACCAGATCCTAATTGGTATGTTGAATTTTATGTTCCTTTTGATGGCGTAGAAGACCCTTCTTGCCTTGTCTCTCAGATCGTTCATAGCTTTGTGGAAGTTACCTCTCTCTCTCTCTCTCTCTCTCTCTCTCTCTCTCTCTCTCTTTCTCTCTCTCTCTCTCTCTCTCTCTAACCCCCCTCTGTCTAGCTAGCCTAATGATATTTCAGTCTGTTTAAGCAGCTTGGTTGTCTCTTGTTAATGTGTTAATCCTGCTGGTAATGCTAATCAGGTAGAACACAAAGCCTTAGACCACACAGACACTACTGACTCTACTCTCACATTACATCACCGGATTATCAAATGATCTGGTTGGCTTACTGCTTCTGGAAGCAGAATGGGGTTCGACAACTTCTCTGTCATTTACTGCTAATTTGTAGTTCCTGGATACAGTGTGTCACTGCTGCTGTCTCCTGCTGCTGTTGCCAAGTGTAATACAGTGTAACACTGATCCCCATACGGACGGACCTGTGAGATTCATATCAGGACTTTGGGTTCGAACAGCACTCTGCTCCCAAATGTTCCCTTGCTGCTGGGAATAATTCTGTCTACATCCTGCTCCTACTTCAGAGGGGTCTGAAAATGTGAGATTGTGTGTGAGTGTGAGTGTGTGTGTGTGTGAGTGTGTGTGTGCATGTGTGTGTGTGGGGGGGGGGGAATACCCCTTCCTAATTGTAATCCCGACCTCAGCCCGACGATGGAAAACAAAAAAACCTGAAACGATAATAGGAATAGCCTAACCGGACCCAGTGAATGGGAATGATAGCTCCCTGGGATATCAGATATCAGAGCATCCCAGGGATATCAGAGCATGTTCAGTGACTGGGAATGATAGATTCCTGGGATATCAGAGCATGTCTGTGTGTGTGTGTGTGTGTTTGTGTGTTAGCCCCCCCGGAGTGTCAGAGCGTGCAAACCCCCCCCCCCCAGTTAGGGTGGATTAGAGAGAGGCATGATGGGTAAATCTGTCAGCACTCTCTCTCTCTCACGCCAGCCAGCTTTATTAGACACACAGTACGTGTGTGTGAGTGTGTGTGTGTGTGTGAACGCCCCACCAGAGAGAGGAGGCTCTCCATACGTCTCTTCCATGTACAGTGCTTTCCATCCTAACCCATCAATTGGAGGACTTGCTCTCCATCAGTCTCCACATCTTGAACTATAGAAGTAGTCTCAGGTATGCGATTGAGGGCCATTGAAAACAGTAATTTCATATTTAATAAACAATATATTTTTTTAACTCGCTGTTAAATCTGGTGTTTCTATGTCAAACGGTTTTGTCATATTTCAGTCTTCTGTGATATCTGACATGGTGTCTTCATTATTTAAGCCCATAACCATGTGTGTGAGGTGTATACTTTGGTTTCAAAGTAGATTTGTTTAAGACTACCCAGAAACACTCTGTATGACCCACAGCAGTAAAAGGTTAATAACACTCACATATCAAAGATGTGACTCACGTCATGGATAGTGAGAAGAAAAAAACCGAAATGTCAGAGAACTTTCAGTCGTATCACGAACCCCTGACGTGTCTCCTGTAAAACCGTGACTACTGCTCTCGTGAAAATCTGACATATGAATTCATGGGACAGTTAAGAAACGGAATAATAGCAGCTGAATTTATATTGAGTTGAGAGATAATGTAACAGTTTCCACTAAACACAGTAAGTAAGAAAGCAGTGGGGTCTAGAAATACTCAATACTGTACTAACAGAACAGCTCTTCTTTGTCCAACACAACAGTAACAGGTGCAGGCCTACTGAAATGGATATATCCTTTGAATATCCTTAGATTCTTATGTAACACCAGTGCAATATATTTATGGTTTTACGGATGCACTTATTCATGTAAATATCTGGCTCTGGATGAGACCGTTAAAGAACAAGAAGGACCGCACACTATTACAGCTCCCAATTCACCGTTATTACCATTATTACCATTATTACCGCTTAATTGACAACGTTTCCATCCCAAACGGATCTTCGTCAAATCAAATCAAATCAAATTGTATTAGTCACATGCGTCTCAGATACAACAGGTGTAGACCTTGCAGTGAAATGCTGAATACAACAGGTGTAGACCTTGCAGTGAAATGCTGAATACAACAGGTGTAGACCTTGCAGTGAAATGCTTACTTACAAGCCCCTAACCAACAATGCAGTTAAAAAATAATATGAATAAGAAATAAAAGTAACAAGTAATTAAAGAGCAACAATAAAATAACAATAGTGAGACTATATACAGGGGGGTACCGGTACAGAGTCAATGTGCGGGGGCACCGGTTAGTTGAGGTAATATGTACATGGAGGTAGAGTTATTAAAGTGATTACGCATAGATGATGACAACAGAGAGGGGGGGCAATGCAAATAGTCTGGGTAGCCATTTGATTAGATGTTCAGGAGTCTTATGGCTTGGGGGTAAAAGCTGTTTAGAAGCCTCTTGGACCTAGACTTGGTGCTGCGGTACCGCTTGCCATGCGGAAGCAGAGACAACAGTCTATAACTAGGGTGGTTGGAGTCTTTGACAACTTTGAGGGCCTTCATCTGACACCGCCTGGTATAGAGGTCCTGGATGGCAGGAAGCTTGGCCCCAGTGATGTACTGGGCCATATGCACTACCCTCTGTAGTGCCTTGCGGTCGGAGGCCGAGTGGTTGCCATACCAGGCAGTGATGCAACCAGTCAGGATGCTCTCGATGGTGCAGCTGTAGAACCTTTTGAGGATCTGAGGACGCATGCCAAATCTTTTTCAGTCTCCTGAGGGGGAGTAGGTTTTGTCGTGCCCTCTTCACGACTGTCTTGGTGTGCTTGGATCATGTTAGTTTGTTGGTGATGTGGACATCAAGGAACTTGAAGCTCTCAACCTGCAAAACTGCAGCCCCGTCGATGAGAATGGGGGCATTCGCGGTCCTCTTTTTCCTGTAGTCCACAATCATCTCCTTTGTCTTGATCACGTTGAGGGAGAGGTTGTTATCCTTGCACCACACAGCCAGGTCTCTGACCTCCTCCCTATAGGCTGTCTCGTCATTGTCGGTGATCAGGCCTACCGCTGTTATGTCATCAGCAAACGTAATAATGGTGTTGGAGTCGTGCCTGGCCATGCAGTCATGGGTGAACAGGGAGTACAGGAGGGGACTGAGCACACACCCCTGAGGGGCTCCGGTGTTGAGGATCAGCGTGGCGGCCGTCAGGAAGTCCAGGATCCAGGTGCAGAGGGAGGTGTTTAGTCCCAGGGTCCTTAGCTTATTGATAAGCTTTGAGCGCACTATGGTGTTGAACGCTGAGCTGTAGTCAATGAATAGCATTCTCACATACGTAGGTGTTCCTTTTGTCCAGGTGGGAAAGGGCAGTGTGGAGTGCAATAGAGATTGCATCATCTGTGGATCTGTTAGGGGGTTATGCAAATTGGAGTGGGTCTAGGGTTTCTGGGATAATGGTGTTGATGTGAGCCATGACCAGCCTTTCAAAGCGCTTTATGGCTACAGACGTGAGTGATACGGCTCGGTAGTCATTTAGGCAGGTTACCTAGCCGGTGTAGTACGATTCGATCTTAGTCCTGTATTGATGCTTTGCCTGTTTGATGGTTCATCGGATGGCATAGCGGGATTTCTTATAAGCTTCCGGGTTAGAGTCCCGCTCCTTGAAAGCGGCAGCTGAAGCTTTTAGTTCAGTGTGGATGTTGCCTGTAATCCATGGCTTCTGGTTGTGGTATGTACGTACAGTCACTGTGAGGATGACGTCATCGATGCACTTATTGATGAAGCCAGTGACTGATGTGGTGTACTCCTCAATGCCATCGGAGGAATCCCAGACATATTCCAGTCTGTGCTAGCAAATCAGTCCTGCAGCTTTGCATCTGCTTCATCTGACCACTTTTTATTGATCGAGTCACTGGTGCTTCCTGCTTTAATTTTTGCTTGTAAGCAGGAATCAGGAGAATAGAATTACGGTCAGTTTTGCCAAATGGAGGGCAAGGGAGAGCTTGTATGCGTCTCTGTGTGTGGAGTAAAGGTGGTCCACAGTGTTTTTTCCTATGGTTGCACATTTAACATGCTGATAGAAATTTGGTCAAACTGATTTGTTTCCCTGCATTAAAGTCCCCGGCCACTAGGAGCATCAACTCTGGGTGAGCATTTTCCTTATGGCGGAATGCAGCTCATTGAGTGTGGTCTGTGGTGGTATGTAAACAGGTACGAAAAATACAGATGAAAACTCTCTAGGTTGATAGGGTGGTCTACAGCATATCATGAGATACTCTACCTCAGGCGAGCAAAATCTCTAGACTTCCTTAGATATTGTGCACCAGCTGTCATTTACAAAAATACATACTCCGACCCCCCTTGTCTTACCACACCCCACTGTTCTATCTTGCCGATACAGCGTATAACCCGCCAGCTGTATGTTGATAATGTCATCGTTCAGCCATGACTCTGTGAAGCATAACATATTACAGTAAAGAATGTCCCATTGGTAGTTTAATTTTCCGCGTAGGTCATCGATTTTATTTTCCAAAGATTGCACGTTTGCTAGCAGAATGGAAGGCAGTGGGGTTTTACCCGATCACCCACGTATTCTCAGAAGGCAGCCTACCCTCCGGCCCCTTTTTCTCCACCTTCTCTTTATGCAAATGACGGGGATCTGGGCCTGTTCCCGAGATAGCAGTATGTCATTCAAGTCGGGCACGTCGAACTTGTTAAAGGAAAAAAATATTTCTGTCAGTTCGTGGTGAGTAATCGCAGTTCTGATGTCCAGAAGTTATTTTCGGTCATAAGAGGTGGTAGCAGCAACATTATGTACAAAATAAGTTTAAAAAAATGAAATTACAAACAACACAAATAGACAAACAAAAAACACAATTGGTTAGGAACACGTAAAACGTCAGCCTTGTTCCCTGGCACCATGGATTTATTGTGAAGGTGCAGGCTATGTGTTTTTTTGTGTCAGGGGGAATGACGTCTGGTCCGGGAGCCAATACAGGCTTTCATGCCTCAGCTAGATCGCCAGGCTCCCCTGCCTCCGCCGGCTTGTCAGGCTTTCATGTCTCAGCCGGATCGCCAGGTTCCCCTGCCTCAGCCGGCTCGTCGGGCTTTCATGCCTTCGCCGGATTGCCAGGCTCCCCTGCTTCCAACGGCTCGTCAGGCTCTCGCGCCTCGGCCGGATCTCCAGCCGAGGCGCGTCCCAGCTGGCAACAGGTTCCCGCGCATCAGCAGGGGTGACTGGTCCACTCCTGATCCCCGGGATTGTCACTTTGTTCGGCGTCCTGCGGCAGGAGCCGCGTGTCGGGGAGGGGGCACTGTCACGTGTGCTCCCTCTCCGGCCTCTAGGTCACCAGGCTGCTCATTATGGCGCACACCTGTCACCATCGTTACATGCACCTGTGTGTCATCAGACTCACCTGGACTCCATCACTTCCCTGACAACCTTCCCTGATAACCATCACTCTCTTTGGTTCCTTCCCCAGGCGTTAGTGTTTCTGTTCCTGTGTCATGTCTGTGCGTTGTCCGTGTTTCTTATTTTATATTATGTTGTGTTTATTTATTAAAACACTCACTCCCTGTGGAGGCCAGGAGATGCTAAATGTGTTTATGTTAATTATGATCAATTACTGTGAGACCGACAGTTATTTGCTTGACAATCACCAGCTGATGAAATTTCGTGACAGCCCTAGCCCTACTCACACCAGCATGATCTCATAGTTTCCCTTTGAAACTGAAAGTTTTATGGCTGAACATCTATTTTTGATGCATTAATTCAGCATGGTTACAGGGTTAATTCAGCGTGGTTACAGGGTTTTTCTATTTGGTTACAGAGTTAATTCTATGTGGTTACAGGGTTAATTCTACTTGGTTACAGGGTTAATTCTATGTGGTTTTGGGTTAATTCTACTTGGTTACAGGGTTAATTCTGCATGGTTACAGGGTTAATTCTGCTTGGTTACAGGGTTAATTCTGCATGGTTACAGGGTTAATTCTACTTGGTTACAGGGCTAATTCTATGTGGTTACATGGTTAATGTCACGTCCTGACCAGCAGAGGGCGTATTGCTTTGTCTAGGTCAGGATGTGGCAGGGGGTTTGTGTTTGTTAAATGTTGGGTTGATGATTGAGACTTCCAATTGAAGGCAGGTGTGTATAGTTGCCTTTGATTGGAAGTCCTATATAGGTGTGTGTGTTTGTCTTTGGGGTTGTGGGGAATTGTTTTTGCACTGCGTTTGCATAGCCTGTGAGACTGTCCATGTTGTGAGTATCATTTATTGTTTTGTTTTCCGGTGGATGCTTTGCCTTTTACCAATTAAAAGAATGAGTGTCCACACTTCCGCTGCACCTTGGTCCTTCTCTCTCATGTACGACATATTCAATGACAAGTATGACATATACTGTGACAGTTAATTCTACTTGGTTACAGGGTTAATTCTACTTGGTTACAGGGTTAATTCTACTTGGCTACAGGGTTAATTCTGCATGGTTACAGGGCTAATTCAGCGTGGTTACAGGGTTAATTCTACTTGGTTACAGGGTTCAATCCGTGTGGTTACAGGGTTAAAACAGAAACAACTCAAAGGTTAACAGTTAATTCAGAGTGGTTAAGGACAGGGCTATGGTTTGAGGAAGGAATCCCGTTAACGGGATCGATTTGACAACAGCCAGTGAAAGTGCAGGGCGCCAAATTCAAACAACAGAAATCTCATTAAAATTCCTCAAACATACAAGTATTATACACCATTTTCAAGAAACTTCTTGTTAATCCCACCACAGTGTCCGATTTCAAAAAGTCTTTACGGTGAAAGCATACCATGCGATTATGTTAGGTCAGTGCCTAGTCACAAAAAAACATACAGCCATTTTCCAGCCAAAGAGAGGAGTCACAAAAAGCAGAAATAGAGATAATGAATTACTAACCTTTGATCTTCATCAGATGGCACTCATAGGACTTCATGTTACACAATACATGTATGTTTTGTTCGATAAAGTTCATATTTATATCCAAAATCTGTTTACATTGGCGCGTTATGTTCAGTAATGTTTTGCTTCCAAAACACCCAGTGATTTTGCAGAGAGCCACATCAATTTACAGAAATGCTAATCATAAACGTTGATGAAAGATACAAGTGTTATACATAGAATTAAAGATATACTTCTCCTTAATGTAACCGCTGTGTCAGATTTCAAAAAAGCTTTACAGCGAAAGTACAGCATGCAATAATCTGAGTACAGCGCTCAGCCACCAAAACAAGCCATACAGATACCCGCCATGTTGTGGAGTCAACAGAAGTCAGAAATAGCATTATAAATATTCACTTACCTTTGATCTTCATTGGAACGCACTCCCAGAAATCCCAGTTCCACAATAAATGTTTGTTTTCTTCGATAAAGTCCATAATTTATGTCCAAATACCTCCTTTTTGTTTGCGAGTTTAGTACACTAACCCAAATGCAGAAGGCGCGGGCACAAGTCCAGACGAAAAGTCAAAAAAGTTCCATTACAGTTTGTAGAAACATGTCAAATGATGAATAGAATCAATCTTTAGGATGTTTTTATCATAAATCTTCAATAATATTTCAACCAGACAATTCCTTTGTCTTTAGAAAGGAAAGGGAATGGAGCTCGTGTTCACGGCTGCACGCGTGACTAAACACAAGGCTTTCAGCCAGACCACTGGTTCAAACAGTTCTTATTCGCTCCCCTTTTACAATAGAAGCCTGAAACAACGTTCTAAAGACTGTTGATATCTAGTGGTAACTTTAGGAATTGCAATCTGACCCCACAGACACTGTATATTGGATAGGCAATCACTTGAAAAACTACAAACCTCAGATTTCCCACTTCCTAGTTGAATTTTTCTTAGGTTTTCACCTGCTATATGAGTTCTGTTATGCTCACAGACATAATTCAAACAGTTTTAGAAACTTCAGTGTTTCGTATCCAAATCTACTAATAATATGCATATCTTAGCTTCTGGGCCTGAGTAGCAGGCAGTTTACTCTGGGCATGCTTTTCATCCGAACGTGAAAATACTGCCCCCCCAACCCAAAGAGGTTAAAACAAAATAATTATAAACATCATCTGTATTCATAGTGTGCTCACGGCTTGCTAGAGCATGGTGAACTGCCGTGGTGCAGTGGTCGAAACGGCGTGCTCCAGCTCTGAGCCTCATGAGTTTGCGCCAAGTGCTTCGAAGAAGGCATATATGAAAGTTCTCAGGACATTTTCAAACGTCCAAAATCGTAGGCTATTTCTAGTGACCAGCCTGCTCACACACATATTCCGAGACGGCTTTGTTTTTCCATTCATAAAAGGGAGAGGTTTGTCCACAACCAACGCTGACCCTTGCTGACCTGCAGGAGGACATTTTGTGCCCTTGTTCCCAAAAACAAATCTCTGCCCCCACCCTGCGTGTGTAAGTGTGCGTGTGTTTATCCAGTGTGTGCTGAGTAACGTAAGAATAATTAGGACAAATGCCCTCTTTCACTCCTCCAATCGTCACACAATGGATACACACACGCACACATACACACAATGGGGCTGTTGATATTTTCCCCTCTTCAGGGGGATGGGGAGAGAGAGACAGAGAGAGAGAGACAGAGAGAGAGAGACACAGAGAGAGAGACACAGAGAGATACAGAGAGAGAGAGACAGAGAGAGACAGAGAGAGAGAGCGAGAGAGAACACGGTGGTTACTTCTCACGCTGTCTGGCTCTTCGCATGCACACTGCCAGGGTCAGGGAGTCGCACACTACACACACACACACACACCATACGGCTGGCTACCACTTTTACAGAACAGGGAACAAAAAGTATAAATCATTTTCAAGTCAAGGTCAAATGTGTGGTTGAAGTTCCTTTGTCATCAGATGATTGTAAATGGCCTGTCTGGTGGATGTTACCAATGGGTTGAGGAATGGTTTGGGAGGGAGCTCTGGTGTTTAAAATGCTTTGTCTGTCTTAGGTAGCTACAGTGTGGAGTTATGGGGAGCTCTGGTGTTTAAAATGCTTTGTCTGTCTTAGGTAGCTACAGTGTGGAGTTATGGGTAGCTCTGGTGTTTAAAATGCTTTGTCTGTCTTAGGTAGCTACAGTGTGGAGTTATGGGTAGCTCTGTCTTAGGTAGCTACAGTGTGGAGTTATGGGTAGCTCTGGTGTTTAAAATGCTTTGTCTGTCTTAGGTAGCTACAGTGTGGAGTTATGGGTAGCTCTGGTGTTTAAAATGCTTTGTCTGTCTTAGGTAGCTACAGTGTGGAGTTATGGGTAGCTCTGGTGTTTAAAATGCTTTGTCTGTCTTAGGTAGCTACAGTGTGGAGTTATGGGTAGCTCTGTCTTAGGTAGCTACAGTGTGGAGTTATGGGTAGCTCTGGTGTTTAAAATGCTTTGTCTGTCTTAGGTAGCTACAGTGTGGAGTTATGGGTAGCTCTGTCTTAGGTAGCTACAGTGTGGAGTTATGGGTAGCTCTGGAGTTATGGGTAGTTCTGTCTTAGGTAGCTACAGTGTGGAGTTATGGGTAGCTCTGTCTTAGGTAGCTACAGTGTGGAGTTATGGGTAGCTCTGGAGTTATGGGTAGTTCTGTCTTGGGTAGCTCTGGAGTTATGGGTAGTTCTGTCTTAGGTAGCTACAGTGTGGAGTTATGGGTAGTTCTGTCTTAGGTAGCTACAGTGTGGAGTTATGGGTAGTTCTGTCTTAGGTAGCTACAGTGTGGAGTTATGGGTAGTTCTGTCTTAGGTAGCTACAGTGTGGAGGTATGGGTAGATCTGTATTAGGTATCTACAGTGTGGAGTTATGGGTAGTTCTGTCTTAGGTAGCTACAGTGTGGAGTTATGGGTAGTTCTGTCTTAGGTAGCTACAGTGTGGAGGTATGGGTAGTTCTGGAGTTATGGGTAGTTCTGTCTTAGAAACTTCAGAGTTTCAGAGCTTCAGAGCATCTCAAAATGCCAGGTAGAAAGTAAACAAGTCACAGCAATACTGCTGAAAGTGAACCAATAACTAGATACAGGAAGTTAAAAGTACTGTCTGCTTGACATCTGGGTATGGTATCTTCTATATCACTGTCATGACAGAAGGTTCAGGTACAGTCTCACTCAGATATAGAACACTTTGTGGTCAGACGCACTCCCTTAAAAACATAGGTGCTGGGCTAATAAAGAACACTAGTAAAGAATGTACAGTGTGGAGGGCACAATATGTTTTTGGGAACAAGGGCACAAAATGTCCTCTTGCAGGTCAGCAAGGGTCAGTGTTGGTTGTGGACAAACCTCTCCCTCTCTACCTAGAATTAACCCTGTAACTACGTGGAATTAACCCTGCAACCACGCAGAATTAACCCTGTAACCAAGTAGAATTAACCCTGTAACCACTCTGAATTAACCCTGTAACCATGCTGAATTAACCCTGTAACTACTCTGAATTAACCCTGTAACTACGTAGAATTAACCCTGTAACCAAGTAGAATTAACCCTGTAACTACGTGGAATTAACCCTGTAACCATGCTGAATTAACCCTGTAACCACGCAGAATTAACGCGTCAAAAATAGATGTTCAGCCATAAATCTTTGCGTTTTGCAAGGGAAACTATGAGATATTGTTGGTGTGAGTAGAGCTAGGGCTGTCACGAAATTTCATCAGCCGGTGATTGTCAAGCAAATAACGGTCGGTCTCACTGTAATTGACAGTTAATTAACATAAACACATTTAGCATCTCCTGGCCTCCACACACACAGCCTACAATCCACTGATGAAGACCTTTGGAACATCTACATTTTAAAAAGTCTAATAAATCCATGTAATATAGCCTACACCTTCACAATAAATCCATGTAATATAGCCTACACCTTCACAATAAATCCATTATTTATATTAGACAGGTCTAAAGAAACATTATGATATGAAGAAAATGTAGTCTATTTCAGAAGAACAGAATAGTATACTCTGCTTTGTTCAATTGTCGGTGTTTGGAAGATATATTGGCACAGGTGTTGTTGGTCGAGGGTCGGCAAACTGTTCCAATATATCCTCCAAACACCGGCTTCGAGGGCATTATCACTTTTATACAACGGGTTAATTTTCATCCTGCCTAGAGATACAGTCCCGACACAAATCTAGTGTTGCTACCCATGCCGGCTGGTCATTCATTCTATCGGTTAGGATGGTGGAGACACGACCCAGACTTGAAGTCCTTATATTATGTATCTATGCTCTTGACCCAGTCATTCATTCTAAATGTTCAGTTGCCAGCTGCAATCTGGACTCAGGGGTAGACGTAACATATTAAATGTAAATCCGGGACACTATATGTTCCGAATTGCTATTCTTACTATATGTTACAAATTAGCAAAATCTATGATATGTTACAAATTCCATTTTGTTGTGGCTAATGTTATCTAAGTGGCTAGGTTGCTATCACTAACGTTAGCTAGGTGGCGAATGTTAGCTAAGCTAGCGGTTAGGTTAAAGGGTTAGGTTAGGGTTAGCTAACATGCTAAGTAGTTGCAAAGTAGCTAAAAAGTAGAAAATAGTTGCAGAGATGCTACTTAGCTAAAAAGCTTAAGTTGTCCGTGATTTGATTTGAACACGCAACTTTTGTACTATTAGGCCTTTACAGTATATACTGTCTATTAGGTCTACTTTACAGTATATACTGTGTATTAGGTGTACTTTACAGTATATACTGTGTATTATGTCTACTTTACAGTATATACTGTGTATTAGGTGTACTTTACAGTATATACTGTGTATTATGTCTACTTTACAGTATATACTGTGTATTAGGTGTACTTTACAGTATATACTGTGTATTATGTCTACTTTACAGTATATACTGGGATGTATTAGGCTATAGGCCCAGTGGAATGTATTAGACTATAGGCCCAGTGGAATGTAATAGGCTATAGGCCCAGTGGAATGTATTAGGCTATAGGCCCAGTGGAATGTATTAGGCTATAGGACTAGTAGACTGTATTAGCATATAGGACTAGTGGAATGTATTAGGCTATAAGCCCAGTGGAATGTATTAGGCTATAGGCCCAGTGGAATGTATTAGGCTATAGGCCCAGTGGAATGTATTAGGCTATAAGCCCAGTGGAATGTATTAGGCTATAAGCCCAGTGGAATGTATTAGGCTATAAGCCCAGTGGAATGTATTAGCATATAGGCCCAGTGGAATGTATTAGCATATAGGCCCAGTGGAATGTATTAGCATATAGGCCCAGTGGAATGTATTAGGTTATAGGCCTAGTAGAATGTATTAGGCTATAAGCCCAGTGGAATGTATTAGGCTATAAGCCCAGTGGAATGTATTAGGTTATAGCACTAGTAGAATGTATTAGGCTATAAGCCCAGTGGAATGTATTAGGCTATAAGCCAGTGGAATGTATTAGGCTATAAGCCCAGTGGAATGTATTAGCATATAGGCCCAGTGGAATGTATTAGCATATAGGCCCAGTGGAATGTATTAGCATATAGGCCCAGTGGAATGTATTAGGCTATAAGCCCAGTGGAATGTATTAGCATATAGGCCCAGTGGAATGTATTAGGCTATAAGCCCAGTGGAATGTATTAGGTTATAAGCCCGGTGGAATGTATTAGCATATAGGCCCGGTGGAATGTATTAGGCTATAGGCCCGGTGGAATGTATTAGGCTATAAGCCCAGTGGAATGTATTAGGTTATAGGACTAGTAGAATGTATTAGGCTATAAGCCCAGTGGAATGTATTAGGCTATAAGCCCAGTGGAATGTATTAGGCTATAAGCCTAGTAGACTGTATTAGGCTATAGGACTAGTGGAATGTATGTACATAATACATTTAAGTTATAAAAGCCAATTATTGTTATTATACGCCTTATTCTTATCCTATTTTGTATTTCCAATTTTCGATATAACTTGCACTTTGAGTGAGAAGATGTATTTCCCTCAATAAAGTGATTATTTATTTTTTAATATGATATTTCTTGTGTATTTCTTTCACTATCATATGTAAGACTAAATGGTATTTTAGTAATATGTTTTGGGGCAGATCTGTGTTTAATATACAATCCAGATAAGAAAGTATCTGATAACGGAACATTCCGTAGAATTCAAGAAATAATACCACCGTTCACAAAAACGTCTATAACTCATTCACAGTAAAATGTATTACATTCTGATTTGAGATGTTCATTCCTCACAAAAGAAGGAAGATTCAATGTGCTCTACGTTATTCTCTGTCTTCATTAGGAAGTTGTGTAAATGGCACTTGTTTGCAGTGTGACGACCCTCCCACTCCGTCTGCCGTATTCTTTCTCTTTGTTCTCGTTTTCCTTATTAGGATGTCGGTGGGCGGAGCTAGGAGTGTCGTCAGCGACATGGGACACACCTGAGCCCGGGTTTGTCCAGGGATAAATACACCTCTTCCCCATTCATTGAGGAGACTCTCTCCATGCAGACACACTGATATATTTTGGTTGTGGAATTTTTGTGGCCATTTTGTTTGTTTGTTTCTGTGTTTGTTTCTGTGTTTGTTTGTTTGTTTGTTTGTTTGTTTGTTTGGGCACCTTTCAACACCCCTCATTATCACATTTATACACGCAACCACTCACTTACACTACTGATTACTGACTACACGCACTGTTGTTAATTGTATTTAGTTTACTTCAGTTAATAAATATATTTTGTTATTCCTTATCTCCACGTTGTCTCCCTTTTTGTTTCGGACTTCGAGCCGGTTCGTGACAGCGGAAACGGTGGATTTTTGTGTAACATCCACATTTTCACAAGTGTTTTTTCTGAACTGATTACCATTTGATGGCTGTGGTGTTATTGTACTGTATGTCATATAATTTTTTCTGAACTGATTACCATTTGATGGCTGTGGTGTTATTGTACTGTATGTCATATAATTTGAGAGGGTTGTTTCTCCGCTTTCAAAATATGTATAATGGTTTGAAACTAGCAAATTGTTCTCATTAATGCACAGAGAGTTTATGGTCTTTCATTATTGGGAAATCCTGCCAGTGATGCAACAATGCCAATATGGCGATTTACAGTTACAGTTAGCTGGTGTTCTAAAGCCCTAGTGTTTCCTTTTGTCACGTCCTGACCATAGAAAGCTGTTATTTTCTATGGTAGAGTAGGTCAGGGCGTGACAGGGAGGTGTTCTGGTTTAGTTTTTCTATGTTGTCAGGTTCTAGTTTTGTATTTCTATGTTGGGTTTTGTTTGGGATGATCTCCAATTAGAGGCAGCTGGTCCTCGTTGTCTCCAATTGGAGATTATACTAGGGTAGTTATTTTTTTCCCCACCTGGGTTTGTGGGAGATTATTTTTGAGTAGTGTATGTTTCACCTCTGCGTCACGGTTTGTTGTTTTTGTTAGTTCAGTTTATTGTTTATGTATTGCATAGTTTCACAGTGAAAATAAAATGTGGAATGACACACACGCTGCACTTTGGTCCGCTCATTCCTACGACAACCGTGACACCTTTCCCCTTTACGTAACCTTCTATCCTATGTAACCATACCAAAACATAACATATCACACTCATTTCAGTGTCCCGGATTTAGGTGTACTATGTTACATCTAGTCTATGAGTCCAGGCTCAGTTGCTATGCTGGCTGACAACATTCTTATCCCCTTGCTTACTACCTAGCCAACTTGGGCTAACACAATCATGTCAAACAGTGCAGCATGAAGAACAGAAAAGTAGCTGTCTGCATTTGCATTTGTTTAACGTGTTTTCTACTGACATTTATTTGGAAACACGATTTCGCCTGGCATAGAACATTGCTCTCTCGTCAGGACAATGTTGTTCAGCGGAGCTAGCCAACTACACATCTAACACAATCACTTCAAACTGAAACTGGAAAGATGGCGAACTACCTGCATTTCATTTAGTTTGACCGGTTTTTCTGTTTACATTCTTTTGTATGTATCCATAAAAAAATATGCTGATTCATGATTTTGAATGGCTGCCTGTCTGTCTTGTCCTGACTCCCGACATGTTCATTACTATGGGACAAGTGGAGATCTAATTTCAATATTGAAACAACGATGCACATGTCAAAGAGACAGACAGTATGGTTTATACAAATCTCCCCTGTTGAAAACCAAGTCCAATAGAAAGGAGAGTGGAGATCAAGTTTATAAATTGCCTGGCTGGGTTGATGAGACGGTGCGATGAAACAGTAAATAAGCATTTCAGCGTCATAGCCTTGTGGAATAGACACTGGCTGGAACAAGGATTTAAGTAATTAGTATCCAGGATTAAACCCACCCGTTGTATAAATCAAAACACACACATTTAACCCCCTTGCCCTAACCCTCCCTGCCGGCTTCTCAGCTTAATTCTCTCACTGGCGGCACGATCAGTTAATGTGTGCGTGTGTGTGTGTTGGGGCGTGGGGCCTGTCTAGCCCAATGACCTTGCAGCCACACGCGATGAAGGGAGAGGGCTTTGCATGCCTGAAAAGAAAGCAAAGACAGAGCATTCCTTCACTCCTCCTCAGCCCCCAGGATTGGGCGGGAAGCAGCTAACTTCCTATTCTACACCTTTCATTTTGTCATGAGGCTGAGAGAAAATGGGCAGTGTTGTAGCTAATCTCATGCTATTCTACACATTTTGTCATGAGGCTGAGAGAAAATGAGCAGTTTTATAGCTAATCTCATGCTATTCTACACATTTTGTCATGAGGCTGAGAGAAAATGGGCAGTGTTATAGCTAATCTCATGCTATTCTACACATTTTGTCATGAGGCTGAGAGAAAATGGGCAGTTTTATAGCTAATCTCATACTATTCTACACAATTTGCCATGAGGCTGAGAGAAAATGGGCAGTTTTATAGCTAATCTCATGCTATTCTACACATTTTGCCATGAGGCTGAGAGAAAATGGGCAATTTTACAGCTAATCTCATGCTATTCTACACATTTTGCCATGAGGCTGAGAGAAAATGGGCAGTTTTATAGCTAATCTCATGCTATTCTACACATTTTGCCATGAGGCTGAGAGAAAATGGGCAATTTTACAGCTAATCTCATGCTATTCTACACATTTTGCCATGAGGCTGAGAGAAAATCGGCAGTTTTATAGCTAATCTCATGCTATTCTACACATTTTGTCATGAGGCTGAGAGAAAATGGGCAGTTTTATAGCTAATCTCATGCTATTCTACACATTTTGCCATGAGGCTGAGAGAAAATGGGCAGTGTTATAGCTAATCTCATGCTATTCTACACATTTTGTCATGAGGCTGAGAGAAAATGGGCAGTTTTATAGCTAATCTCATGCTATTCTACACAATTTGCCATGAGGCTGAGAGAAAATGGGCAGTTTTATAGCTAATCTAATGCTATTCTACACATTTTGCCATGAGGCTGAGAGAAAATGGGCAGTTTTATAGCTAATCTCATGCTATTCTACACATTTTGCCATGAGGCTGAGAGAAAATGGGCAGTGTTATAGCTAATCTCATGCTATTCTACACATTTTGTCATGAGGCTGAGAGAAAATGGGCAATTTTACAGCTAATCTCATGCTATTCTACACATTTTGCCATGAGGCTGAGAGAAAATGGGCAGTTTTATAGCTAATCTCATGCTATTCTACACATTTTGCCATGAGGCTGAGAGAAAATGGGCAGTTTTATAGCTAATCTCATGCTATTCTACACATTTTGCCATGAGGCTGAGAGAAAATGGGCAATTTTACAGCTAATCTCATGCTATTCTACACATTTTGCCATGAGGCTGAGAGAAAATGGGCAGTTTTATAGCTAATCTCATGCTATTCTACACATTTTGCCATGAGGCTGAGAGAAAATGGGCAATTTTATAGCTAATCTCATGCTATTCTACACATTTTGCCATGAGGCTGAGAGAAAATGGGCAATTTTACAGCTAATCTCATGCTATTCTACACATTTTGCCATGAGGCTGAGAGAAAATGGGCAGTTTTATAGCTAATCTCATGCTATTCTACACATTTTGCCATGAGGCTGAGAGAAAATGGGCAATTTTACAGCTAATCTCATGCTATTCTACACATTTTGCCATGAGGCTGAGAGAAAATGGGCAGTTTTATAGCTAATCTCATGCTATTCTACACATTTTGTCATGAGGCTGAGAGAAAATGGGCAGTGTTGTAGCTAATCTCATGCTATTCTACACATTTTGTCATGAGGCTGAGAGAAAATGGGCATTGTTATAGCTAATCTCATGCTATTCTACACATTTTGTCATGAGGCTGAGAGAAAATGGGCAGTTTTATAGCTAATCTCATGCTATTCTACACATTTTGTCATGAGGCTGAGAGAAAATGGGCAGTTTTATAGCTAATCTCATGCTATTCTACACAATTTGCCATGAGGCTGAGAGAAAATGGGCAGTTTTATAGCTAATCTCATGCTATTCTACACATTTTGCCATGAGGCTGAGAGAAAATGGGCAGTTTTATAGCTAATCTCATGCTATTCTACACATTTTGCCATGAGGATGAGAGAAAATGGGCAGTTTTATAGCTAATCTCATGCTATTCTACACATTTTGCCATGAGGCTGAGAGAAGAAATGGGCAGTTTTATAGCTAATCTCATGCTATTCTACACATTTTGTCATGAGGCTGAGAGAAAATGGGCAATTTTATAGCTAATCTCATGCTATTCTACACATTTTGCCATGAGGATGAGAGAAAATGGGCAGTTTTATAGCTAATCTCATGCTATTCTACACATTTTGCCATGAGGATGAGAGAAAATGGGCAGTTTTATAGCTAACCTCATGCTATTCTACACATTTTGCCATGAGGCTGAGAGAAAATGGGCAGTTTTATAGCTAATCTCATGCAATTCTTTACATTTTGTCATGAGGCTGAAGTGTTCGTATGCTATCTGGGGAGGCAGATGTGACCATAGAGATCTTATTACATTTCTAGAGGGGCTTTGTCATAATGGGGCGAAAACGGCAGCCTATTGGTCAACGAGATATCCAAACCAGTCTAATTGGAATGAATTGGCAATAGAGGAATAATCCTGATTATACTTATGCAGGAAAATAAAACAACACAACAATTTAACACACAGACAGCGTGGTGAAGAAGGCGCAACAGCGCTTCTTCAACCTCAGGAGGCCGAAAAAATTTGTCTTGTCACCGAAAACATTTTTACATTTACATAATTTAGCAGACACTCTTATCCAGAGCGACTTACAGTAGTGAATGCATACATTTCATACATTTCAATTATTTTCCCCCGTACTGGCCCCCCGTGGGAATCGAACCCACAACCCTGGCGTTGCAAACACCATGCTCTACCAACTGAGCCACAGGGAGGCCTCACTAACTTTACAGGTGCACAATTGAGAGCATCCTGTTGGGCTGAATCACCGCCTGGTATGGCAACTGCACCGCCCGGAACCGCAGGGCTCTCCAGAGGGTCACCGGGGGAAAACTACCTGCCCTCCAGGACACATTCAACACCCGATGTCACAGGAAAGCAAAAAATATCATCAAGGACAATTACCATCCGAGCCACTGCCTGTTCACCCCGCTATCATCCAGAAGGCGAGGTCAGTACAGGTGCATCAAAGCTGGGACAGAGAGATTGAAAAACAACTTCTATCTCAAGGCCATCAGATTGTTAAACAGCCATCACTAACACATCAGAGGCTGCTGCCTACCTACAGACTTGATATCATTGGCCACTTTAATAAATGGAACACTAGTCACTTTAATAATGCCACTTTAAGAATGTTTACATGTCTCGCATTACTCATCTCATATGTATATACTGTATACTGTACCCTTCACTATCTATTCTTTACTATCTATTGCATCTTAACTGCTCTGTCACTGCTCATCCATATATTTTATACTTATATATTCTCAACCCATTCCTTTACTAGATTGTGTGTATTAGGTTTTGTTGTGGAATTGTTAGATATGACCTGTTAGATACTGCTGCTCTGTCGGATCTAGAAGCATAAGCATTTCGCTACACTCGCAGAAACATCTGCTAACCATGTGTATGTGACCAATACAATTTGATTTGATTTGATTTGATTGACTGCATTGTTTGAATGGAATGTTGGCATATTGGCAGTTAAATATTTATGGAATCATTCCTCTAAAACTGTCTGGATAGCTAGCTAATAAACATAACGTCCAGCCCTTACACCTCCTCATCTCCCCTCACCCCTCCTCATCTCTCCTCATCTCTCCTCATCTCTCCTCACCCGTCCTCACCCCTCCTCATCTCCCCTTACACCTCCTCATCTCCGCTTACCCCTGCTCACCCCTCCTCATCTCTCCTCATCTCTCCTCACCCGTCCTCACCCCTCCTCATCTCCCCTTACACCTCCTCATCTCCCCTTACCCCTGCTCACCCCTCCTCATCTCTCCTCATCTCTCCTCACCCCTCCTCACCCGTCCTCACCCCTCCTCATCTCCCCTTACACCTCCTCATCTCCCCTTACCCCTGCTCACCCCTCCTCATCTCTCCTCATCTCTCCTCACCCCTCCTCACCCGTCCTCACCCCTCCTCATCTCCCCTTACACCTCCTCATCTCCCCTTACCCCTGCTCACCCCTCCTCATCTCTCCTCAACTCTCGTCACCCCTCCTCATCTCTCCTCACCCCTCGTCACCCCTCCTCATCTCTCCTCACCCCTCCTCATCTCCCCTCACCCCTTATCTCTTCTCATCTCTCCTCACCCCTCGTCACCCCTCCTCATCTCTCCTCACCCCTCCTCATCTCCCCTCACCCCTTATCTCCCCTCACCCCTCCTCACCCCTCCTCATCTCCCCTCACCCCTCCTCATCTCTCCTCACCCCTCGTCACCCCTCCTCATCTCTCCTCACCCCTCCTCATCTCTCCTCACTCCTCCTCATCTCCCCTCACCCCTCCTCACCCCTCCTCATCTCCCCTCACCCCTCCTCACTCCTCCTCATCTCCCCTCACCCCTCCTCACCCCTCCTCACCCCTCCTCATCTCCCCTTTTTTCATCTTCCCTCTCCCTAACCACCACAGTACAGTCTGATCTCCCTTCCCTCTCCCTAACCACCACAGTACAGTCTGATCTCCCTTTCCTCTCCCTAACCATCACAGTACAGTCCGATCTCCCTTTCCTCTCCCTAACCATCACAGTACAGTCCGATCTCCCTTTCCTCTCCCTAACCACCACAGTACAGTCCGATCTCCCTTTCCTCTCCCTAACCATCACAGTACAGTCCGATCTCCCTTCCCTCTCCCTAACCATCACAGTACAGTCCGATCTCCCTTTCCTCTCCCTAACCATCACAGTACAGTCCGATCTCCCTTTCCTCTCCCTAACCACCACAGTACAGTCCGATCTCCCTTTCCTCTCCCTAACCATCACAGTACAGTCCGATCTCCCTTCCCTCTCCCTAACCATCACAGTACAGTCCGATCTCCTTTTCCTCTCCCTAACCATCACAGTACAGTCTGATCTCCCTTCCCTCTCCCTAACCACCACAGTACAGTCCGATCTCCCTTCCCTCTCCCTAACCATCACAGTACAGTCCGATCTCCCTTTCCTCTCCCTAACCACCACAGTACAGTCCGATCTCCCTTCCCTCTCCCTAACCACCACAGTACAGTCCGATCTCCCTTTCCTCTCCCTAACCACCACAGTACAGTCCGATCTCCCTTCCCTCTCCCTAACCATCACAGTACAGTCCGATCTCCCTTTCCTCTCCCTAACCATCACAGTACAGTCCGATCTCCCTTCCCTCTCCCTAACCATCACAGTACAGTCCGATCTCCCTTCCCTCTCCCTAACCACCACAGTACAGTCCGATCTCCCTTTCCTCTCCCTAACCATCACAGTACAGTCCGATCTCCCTTTCCTCTCCCTAACCACCACAGTACAGTCCGATCTCCCTTTCCTCTCCCTAACCATCACAGTACAGTCCGATCTCCCTTTCCTCTCCCTAACCATCACAGTACAGTCCGATCTCCCTTTCCTCTCCCTAACCACCACAGTACAGTCCGATCTCCCTTCCCTCTCCCTAACCATCACAGTACAGTCTGATCTCCCTTTCCTCTCCCTAACCATCACAGTACAGTCTGATCTCCCTTTCCTCTCCCTAACCACCACAGTACAGTCCGATCTCCCTTTCCTCTCCCTAACCACCACAGTACAGTCCGATCTCCCTTTCCTCTCCCTAACCACCACAGTACAGTCCGATCTCCCTTCCCTCTCCCTAACCATCACAGTACAGTCCGATCTCCCTTTCCTCTCCCTAACCATCACAGTACAGTCCGATCTCCCTTCCCTCTCCCTAACCATCACAGTACAGTCCGATCTCCCTTCCCTCTCCCTAACCACCACAGTACAGTCCGATCTCCCTTTCCTCTCCCTAACCATCACAGTACAGTCCGATCTCCCTTTCCTCTCCCTAACCACCACAGTACAGTCCGATCTCCCTTTCCTCTCCCTAACCATCACAGTACAGTCCGATCTCCCTTTCCTCTCCCTAACCATCACAGTACAGTCCGATCTCCCTTTCCTCTCCCTAACCACCACAGTACAGTCCGATCTCCCTTTCCTCTCCCTAACCACCACAGTACAGTCCGATCTCCCTTCCCTCTCCCTAACCATCACAGTACAGTCCGATCTCCCTTTCCTCTCCCTAACCATCACAGTACAGTCCGATCTCCCTTCCCTCTCCCTAACCATCACAGTACAGTCCGATCTCCCTTCCCTCTCCCTAACCACCACAGTACAGTCCGATCTCCCTTTCCTCTCCCTAACCATCACAGTACAGTCCGATCTCCCTTTCCTCTCCCTAACCACCACAGTACAGTCCGATCTCCCTTTCCTCTCCCTAACCATCACAGTACAGTCCGATCTCCCTTTCCTCTCCCTAACCATCACAGTACAGTCCGATCTCCCTTTCCTCTCCCTAACCACCACAGTACAGTCCGATCTCCCTTCCCTCTCCCTAACCATCACAGTACAGTCCGATCTCCCTTTCCTCTCCCTAACCACCACAGTACAGTCCGATCTCCCTTTCCTCTCCCTAACCACCACAGTACAGTCTGATCTCCCTTTCCTCTCCCTAACCATCACAGTACAGTCCGATCTCCCTTTCCTCTCCCTAACCACCACAGTACAGTCCGATCTCCCTTTCCTCTCCCTAACCACCACAGTACAGTCCGATCTCCCTTTCCTCTCCCTAACCACCACAGTACAGTCCGATCTCCCTTCCCTCTCCCTAACCATCACAGTACAGTCTGATCTCCCTTTCCTCTCCCTAACCACCACAGTACAGTCCGATCTCCCTTTCCTCTCCCTAACCATCACAGTACAGTCTGATCTCCCTTTCCTCTCCCTAACCATCACAGTACAGTCTGATCTCCCTTTCCTCTCCCTAACCACCACAGTACAGTCCGATCTCCCTTTCCTCTCCCTAACCATCACAGTACAGTCCGATCTCCCTTTCCTCTCCCTAACCATCACAGTACAGTCCGATCTCCCTTTCCTCTCCCTAACCACCACAGTACAGTCTGATCTCCCTTTCCTCTCCCTAACCACCACAGTACAGTCCGATCTCCCTTTCCTCTCCCTAACCATCACAGTACAGTCTGATCTCCCTTTCCTCTCCCTAACCATCACAGTACAGTCTGATCTCCCTTTCCTCTCCCTAACCACCACAGTACAGTCCGATCTCCCTTTCCTCTCCCTAACCATCACAGTACAGTCCGATCTCCCTTTCCTCTCCCTAACCATCACAGTACAGTCCGATCTCCCTTTCCTCTCCCTAACCACCACAGTACAGTCTGATCTCCCTTTCCTCTCCCTAACCACCACAGTACAGTCCGATCTCCCTTTCCTCTCCCTAACCACCACAGTACAGTCCAATCTCCCTTTCCTCTCCCTAACCATCACAGTACAGTCCGATCTCCCTTTCCTCTCCCTAACCATCACAGTACAGTCCGATCTCCCTTTCCTCTCCCTAACCACCACAGTACAGTCTGATCTCCCTTTCCTCTCCCTAACCACCACAGTACAGTCCGATCTCCCTTTCCTCTCCCTAACCACCACAGTACAGTCCGATCTCCCTTTCCTCTCCCTAACCACCACAGTACAGTCCGATCTCCCTTTCCTCTCCCTAACCACCACAGTACAGTCCGATCTCCCTTTCCTCTCCCTAACCATCACAGTACAGTCCGATCTCCCTTTCCTCTCCCTAACCATCACAGTACAGTCCGATCTCCCTTTCCTCTCCCTAACCACCACAGTACAGTCCGATCTCCCTTCCCTCTCCCTAACCATCACAGTACAGTCCGATCTCCCTTTCCTCTCCCTAACCACCACAGTACAGTCCGATCTCCCTTCCCTCTCCCTAACCATCACAGTACAGTCCGATCTCCCTTTCCTCTCCCTAACCACCACAGTACAGTCCGATCTCCCTTTCCTCTCCCTAACCACCACAGTACAGTCTGATCTCCCTTTCCTCTCCCTAACCATCACAGTACAGTCCGATCTCCCTTTCCTCTCCCTAACCACCACAGTACAGTCCGATCTCCCTTTCCTCTCCCTAACCACCACAGTACAGTCCGATCTCCCTTTCCTCTCCCTAACCACCACAGTACAGTCCGATCTCCCTTCCCTCTCCCTAACCATCACAGTACAGTCTGATCTCCCTTTCCTCTCCCTAACCACCACAGTACAGTCCAATCTCCCTTTCCTCTCCCTAACCATCACAGTACAGTCTGA
>NC_042969.1:83733283-83773283 GCF_901001165.1 Salmo trutta
CTATGTCTCAGTCTGTGTTGGCAGTGCCAGGCATGGTTCTATTTCTCAGTCTGTGTTGGCAGTGCCAGGCATGGTTCTATGTCTCAGTCTGTGTTGGCAGTGCCAGGCATGGTTCTAGGTCTCAGTCTGTGTTGGCAGTGCCAGGCATGGTTCTATGTCTCAGTCTGTGTTGGCAGTGCCAGGCATGGTTCTATGTCTCAGTCTGTGTTGGCAGTGCCAGGCATGGTTCTATGTCTCAGTCTGTGTTGGCAGTGCCAGGCATGGTTCTAGGTCTCAGTCTGTGTTGGCAGTGCCAGGCATGGTTCTATGTCTCAGTCTGTGTTGGCAGTGCCAGGCATGGTTCTTTGTCTCAGTCTGTGTTGGCAGTGCCAGGCATGGTTCTATGTCTCAGTCTGTGTTGGCAGTGCCAGGCATGGTTCTATGTCTCAGTCTGTGTTGGCAGTGCCAGGCATGGTTCTATGTCTCAGTCTGTGTTGGCAGTGCCAGGCATGGTTCTATGTCTCAGTCTGTGTTGGCAGTGCCAGGCATGGTTCTATGTCTCAGTTTGTGTTGGCAGTGCCAGGCATGGTTCTATGTCTCAGTCTGTGTTGGCAGTGCCAGGCATGGTTCTATGTCTCAGTCTGTGTTGGCAGTGCCAGGCATGGTTCTAGGTCTCAGTCTGTGTTGGCAGTGCCAGGCATGGTTCTATGTCTCAGTCTGTGTTGGCAGTGCCAGGCATGGTTCTATGTCTCAGTCTGTGTTGGCAGTGCCAGGCATGGTTCTATGTCTCAGTTTGTGTTGGCAGTGCCAGGCATGGTTCTATGTCTCCTGAGCTGTTTTTGCTGTCTGTTTGTGCTCCTCTCCTCCTCCCACCTCTGTCCACCGCTCTGGCAGAGCTGTCGCCAGGGGGAACGGTTGGCAGCAGCGTCCTCCAGGTCTGTAGGTTTGATGTTGCACTTCTTCTGCTACGTTTTCAGCTGGTCCTTGTAGTGCTTCATCTGGCCCCCTACAGACTACAGGCCAAGGTGTAGCTGGCCATACAGAATCTTCCACGGAAAGTGTTCCTGAGACATTCTAATGACATGTCCAAGCCAGCACAGTTGGTGCTGGGTGACAATGTCCTCCATACTCTTGAAGTTGGTCTTAGCAAGTATTTCTGTATGGGGCACACGGTGGCGCCAGCTGATTCCCAGGATGCGCTGCAGGCATCTTATGTGAAATCGCTCGAGCTGCTTGTTGTGGCGACTGTAAGTGACCCAGGCTTCACAGCTGTAAAGAAGTGTGGCTGATTCAGATGGCTTGATAGACGGTGACTTTGGTGTGGAGGTGGAGATTCCTGTTTTGAAAGACCCTGCATCTGAGTTTCCCAAAAGCAGTTGCTTGATCTTGTTTTGAATTTCGAGGTCGATGCTGCAGTCCTCCGAAAGGATGCTGCCCAGGTATTTGAATGACGGGACTATTGCCAGTTATTTGTGTTCAATTGCGTCTAATACACACACACACACACACACACACACACACACACACACACACACACACACACACACACACACACACACACACACACACACACACACACACACACACACACACACACACAGACAAATACATCATGAACACACGCAAACACCCAAATAAACAGAGTAGGTCAGAGACATCCTTGTCTCCCAGCCAATTACAGCAATGCCACAGGCTTCACAGGAAACACATTTTCTTCATAACAGACCTACTAAACTGCCCACACACACACTCACAAACACACACAAAATGGCATAGTCACTGTTTAACAGGCAGGTCCACAGTTAGTTCAAGCATGACATCAATCAGACACACACAAACACTGTGACATTACACAAGACCTCAGGGTTTTACCAATCATACAGCCAGGTCACCCATTATACAAGTCAGTATTCGACGTCCATCCATGTCTGAGGAAGTCGGGAGATGTCGTGTAAACCGGCCACTAGGGGCAACAGTGAGAGCTGTTACCTTCAAGTAGGTTTTGGTTTTACAAGCAGCTGTCTCTCCGTGTTTCAACCAGCAGCTGTCTCTCCGTGTCTCAACCAGCAGCTGTCTCTCTATGTCTCAACCAGCAGCTGTCTCTCCATGTCTCAACCAGCAGCTGTCTCTCTATGTCTCAACCAGCAGCTGTCTCTCCATGTCTCAATCAGCAGCTGTCTCTCTATGTCTCAACCAGCAGCTGTCTCTCTATGTCTCAACCAGCAGCTGTCTCTCCATGTCTCAACCAGCAGCTGTCTCTCCATGTCTCAACCAGCAGCTGTCTCTCCATGTCTCAACCAGCAGCTGTCTCTTTATGTCTCAACCAGCAGCTGTCTCTCCATGTCTCAACCAGCAGCTGTCTCTCCGTGTTTCAATCAGCAGCTGTCTCTCTAAGTCTCAACCAGCAGCTGTCTCTACATGTCTCAACCAGCAGCTGTGTCTCCATGTCTCAACCAGCAGCTGTCTCTCCATGTCTCATCCAGCAGCTGTCTCTCCATGTCTCAACCAGCAGCTGTCTCTCCATGTCTCAACCAGCAGCTGTCTCTCCATGTCTCAACCAGCAGCTGTCTCTCCGTGTCTCAACCAGCAGCTGTCTCTCCATGTCTCAACCAGCAGCTGTCTCTCCATGTCTCATCCAGCAGCTGTCTCTACATGTCTCAACCAGCAGCTGTCTCTCCATGTCTCAACCAGCAGCCAGTGTAAATTCACAGAGAGGTTCTGTGTTCCTGTTTCAGTTCCGTGAAAGTGTGGTTGTTATGGGTTCAGAGTAAGTTCAGAATCAGGGAGTATGTGTGTGAGCTGATGGCTGTTGGGTAAACACTCCTTCAGTCGTGTCTCTGCTATCATAATTACTATACAAAACACTATTTACCCTTCTTCAGTGACGTGTCTTGTTCGAAAAGGGAGGTTCCGCCAATCCAGAGACACACGCACGCACACAACTACGCAACAACCGACCCAGCCGCTGACGCAAGCGCAAACACACGCACACAAACACACACACACACAAACACACACACACACACAAACACACACACACACAAACACACATGGCAGGGAGGAGTTTTTTTAATGTTGTAAATATCAGCCCGCCCTGATCATCAAAGCCTGACCTGACAGTCTGAAGATGAACATTCTTTAATCCACTAATGCTGCCTCCCTCCTCTCAGGGCTGCCTGACCTGACAGTCTCAAGAGGAACAGTCTTTAATCCACTATTACTGCATCCCTCTTCTTACATTCCCCCTCTTTTTTCCTCTCTTCTGCTGCTGTACCCCTACATCTGACCCCTACATCTGACCTCTACATCTGACCCCTACATCTGACCTCTACATCTGACCCCTACATCTGACCCCTACATCTGACCTCTACATCTGACCTCTACATCTGACCCCTACACCTGACCCCTACATCTGACCCCTACACCTGACCTCTACACCTGACCCCTACATCTGACCCCTACATCTGACCCCTACACCTGACCTCTACATCTGACCCCTAAATCTGACCCCTACATCTGACCTCTACATCTGACCCCTACATCTGACCCCTACATCTGACCCCTACATCTAACCTCTACATCTGACCCCTACATCTGACCTCTACACCTGACCCCTACACCTGACCCCTACACCTGACCCCTACATCTAACCCCTACATCTGACCCCTACACCTGACCTCTACATCTGACCCCTACATCTGACCTCTACATCTGACCCCTATATCTGACCTCTACATCTGACCCCTACATCTGACCCCTACATCTGACCCCTACATCTGACCTCTACATCTGACCTCTACATCTGACACCTACATCTAACCTCTACATCTGACCCCTACATCTGACCCCTACATCTGACCCCTACATCTGACCTCTACATCTGACCCCTACATCTGACCCCTACATCTGACCCCTACATCTAACCTCTACATCTGACCCCTACATCTGACCCCTACACCTGACCTCTACATCTGACCCCTACATCTGACCCCTATATCTGACCCCTACATCTGACCCCTATATCTGACCCCTACATCTGACCCCTACATCTGACCCCTACATCTGACCCCTACATCTAACCTCTACATCTGACCCCTACACCTGACCCCTACATCTGACCCCTACATCTGACCCCTACATCTGACCCTTACATCTGACCTCTACATCTGACCCCTACATCTGACCTCTACATCTGACCCCTATATCTGACCTCTACATCTGACCCCTACATCTGACCCTTATATCTGACCCCCTACATCTGACCCCTAAATCTAACCTCTACATCTGACCCTTATATCTGACCTCTACATCTGACCCCTACATCTGACCTCTACATCTGACCCCTATATCTGACCTCTACATCTGACCCCTACATCTGACCCCTAAATCTAACCTCTACATCTGACCCCTATATCTGACCTCTCCTGACTTCCAAATAATTTTTCTCTCACTCTACTGTGTGTGTGTGTGTGTGAGAGAGTGTGTGTGTGTGTGTGTGTGCGCCTCTTTGTTTGTGACTGTGTGTCTGTGTGTTTGTGTGCTGTCACGAAGCTGTCATCTTTCTGCTGTAGTGGTGCCTGTCCCTTAGCTCTGAGATGTGATATGACAGAGGGGGAGAGGCTTTCCCAGTCAGACTGACTCTGGGAATGGCACTCCGTCAGAATGATGAGCGACGCTCCTGCCTCGCATGCAGCACTAACCTCACTCTACGCACGAGGTGTGTCTGTTTGTGTGTGTCTGTTTGTGTGTGTGTGTGTTGGGGTTGGTGGGTGGGTGGGTTAATTAGGTTGTAATTTTACATTATGTACATTTCAATTGAATGTATTCAGTTGTACAGCTGACTAGGAATGCAATTTTCCCTTGTAATAAGCAGTAGCAGCAGTGTATGTAATGAGTCAAAGAGTTGGTGCAAGAAGAGGTTCAATGCAAATAGTGTGTGTAGCTATTTGGCTAACTATTTAGCATTCTTACAGTTTTGGGGGTAGAAGCTGTTAAGGAGTCTGATGGCTTGGGGGTAGAAGCTGTTCAGCAGTCTGATGGCTTGGGGGTAGAAGCTGTTAAGGAGTCTGATGGCTTGGGGGTAGAAGCTGTTCAGCAGTCTGATGGCTTGAGGGTAGAAGCTGTTCAGCAGTCTGATGGCTTGGGGGTAGAAGCTGTTCAGCAGTCTGATGGCTTGGGGGTAGAAGCTGTTCAGCAGTCTGATGGCTTGGGGGTAGAAGCTGTTCAGCAGTCTGATGGCTTGGGGGTAGAAGCTGTTCAGCAGTCTGATGGCTTGGGGGTAGAAGCTGTTCAGCAGTCTGATGGCTTGGGGGTAGAAGCTGTTCAGCAGTCTGATGGCTTGGGGGTAGAAGCTGTTCAGCAGTCTGATGGCTTGGGGGTAGAAGCTGTTAAGGAGTCTGATGGCTTGGGGGTAGAAGCTGTTCAGCAGTCTGATGGCTTGGGGGTAGAAGCTGTTCAGCAGTCTGATGGCTTGGGGGTAGAAGCTGTTCAGCAGTCTGATGGCTTGGGGGTAGAAGCTGTTCAGCAGTCTGATGGCTTGGGGGTAGAAGCTGTTCAGCAGTCTGATGGCTTGGGGGTAGAAGCTGTTAAGGAGTCTGATGGCTTGGGGGTAGAAGCTGTTCAGCAGTCTGATGGCTTGGGGGTAGAAGCTGTTTAGCAGTCTGATGGCTTGGGGGTAGAAGCTGTTCAGCAGTCTGATGGCTTGGGGGTAGAAGCTGTTCAGCAGTCTGAGGGCTTGGGGGTAGAAGCTGTTTCAGCAGTCTGATGGCTTGGGGGTAGAAGCTGTTCAGCAGCTGATGGCTTGGGGGTAGAAGCTGTTCAGCAGTCTGATGGCTTGGGGGTAGAAGCTGTTAAGGAGTCTGATGGCTTGGGGTAGAAGCTGTTCAAGCAGTCTGATGGCTTGGGGGTAGAAGCTGTTAGCAGTCTGATGGCTTGGGGGTAGAAGCTTGTTCAGCAGTCTGATGGCTTGGGGGTAGAAGCTGTTCAGCAGTCTGATGGCTTGGGTGTAGAAGCTGTTCAGCAGTCTGATGGCTTGGGGGTAGAAGCTGTTCAGGAGTCTGATGGCTTGGGGGTAGAAGCTGTTCAGCAGTCTGATGGCTTGGGGGTAGAAGCTGTTCAGCAGTCGATGGCTTGGGGGTAAAGCTGTTCAGCAGTCTGATGGCTTGGGGTAGAAGCTGTTCAGCAGTCTGAGGCTTGGGGGTAGAAGCTGTTCAGCAGTCTGATGGCTTGGGGGGTAGAAGCTGCAGCAGTCTGATGGCTTGGGGTAGAAGCTGTTCAGCAGTCTGATGGCTTGGGGGTAGAAGCTGTTCAGGAGTCTGATGGCTTGGGGGTAGAAGCTGTTCAGCAGTCTGATGGCTTGGGGGTAGAAGCTGTTCAGCAGTCTGATGGCTTGGGTGTAGAAGCTGTTCAGCAGTCTGATGGCTTGGGGGTAGAAGCTGTTCAGCAGTCTGATGGCTTGGGGGTAGAAGCTGTTCAGCAGTCTGATGGCTTGGGGGTAGAAGCTGTTCAGCAGTCTGATGGCTTGGGGGTAGAAGCTGTTCAGCAGTCTGATGGCTTGGGGGTAGAAGCTGTTCAGCAGTCTGATGGCTTGGGGGTAGAAGCTGTTCAGCAGTCTGATGGCTTGGGGGTAGAAGCTGTTCAGCAGTCTGATGGCTTGGGGGTAGAAGCTGTTCAGCAGTCTGATGGCTTGGGGGTAGAAGCTGTTCAGCAGTCTGATGGCTTGGGGGTAGAAGCTGTTTCAGCAGTCTGATGGCTTGGGGGTAGAAGCTGTTCAGCAGTCTGATGGCTTGGGGGTAGAAGCTGTTCAGCAGTCTGATGGCTTGGGGGTAGAAGCTGTTCAGCAGTCTGATGGCTTGGGGGTAGAAGCTGTTTAGCAGTCTGATGGCTTGGGGGTAGAAGCTGTTCAGCAGTCTGATGGCTTGGGGGTAGAAGCTGTTTAGCAGTCTGATGGCTTGGGGGTAGAAGCTGTTCAGCAGTCTGATGGCTTGGGGGTAGAAGCTGTCAGCAGTCTGATGGCTTGGGGGTAGAAGCTGTTCAGCAGTCTGATGGCTTGGGGGTAGAAGCTGTTCAGCAGTCTGATGGCTTGGGGGTAGAAGCTGTTCAGCAGTCTGATGGCTTGGGGGTAGAAGCTGTTCAGCAGTCTGATGGCTTGGGGGTAGAAGCTGTTCAGCAGTCTGATGGCTTGGGGGTAGAAGCTGTTCAGCAGTCTGATGGCTTGGGGGTAGAAGCTGTTCAGCAGTCTGATGGCTTGGGGGTAGAAGCTGTTCAGCAGTCTGATGGCTTGGGGGTAGAAGCTGTTCAGCAGTCTGATGGCTTGGGGGTAGAAGCTGTTCAGCAGTCTGATGGCTTGGGGGTAGAAGCTGTTCAGCAGGTCTGATGGCTTGGGGGTAGAAGCTGTTCAGTCAGTCTGATGGCTTGGGGGTAGAAGCTGTTCAGCAGTCTGATGCTTGGGGGTAGAAGCTGTTCAGCAGTCTGATGGCTTGGGGGTAGAAGCTGTTTAGCAGTCTGATGGCTTGGGGTAGAAGCTGTTCAGCAGTCTGATGGCTTGGGGGTAGAAGCTGTTCAGCAGTCTGATGGCTTGGGGGTAGAAGCTGTTCAGCAGTCTGATGGCTTGGGGGTAGAAGCTGTTCAGCAGTCTGATGGCTTGGGGGTAGAAGCTGTTCAGCAGTCTGATGGCTTGGGGGTAGAAGCTGTTCAGCAGTCTGATGGCTTGGGGGTAGAAGCTGTTCAGCAGTCTGATGGCTTGGGGGTAGAAGCTGTTCAGCAGTCTGATGGCTTGGGGGTAGAAGCTGTTCAGCAGTCTGATGGCTTGGGGGTAGAAGCTGTTTCAGCAGTCTGATGGCTTGGGGGTAGAAGCGTTCAGCAGTCTGATGGCTTGGGGGTAGAAGCTGTTCAGCAGTCTGATGGCTTGGGGGTAGAAGCTGTTCAGCAGTCTGATGGCTTGGGGGTAGAAGCTGTTCAGCAGTCTGATGGCTTGGGGGTAGAAGCTGTTCAGCAGTCTGATGGCTTGGGGGTAGAAGCTGTTCAGCAGTCTGATGGCTTGGGGGTAGAAGCTGTTCAGCAGTCTGATGGCTTGGGGGTAGAAGCTGTTCAGCAGTCTGATGGCTTGGGGGGTAGAAGCTGTTCAGCAGTCTGATGGCTTGGGGGTAGAAGCTGTTCAGCAGTCTGATGGCTTGGGGGTAGAAGCTGTTCAGCAGTCTGATGGCTTGGGGGTAGAAGCTGTTCAGCAGTCTGATGGCTTGGGGGTAGAAGCTGTTCAGCAGTCTGATGGCTTGGGGGTAGAAGCTGTTCAGCAGTCTGATGGCTTGGGGGTAGAAGCTGTTCAGCAGTCTGATGGCTTGGGGGTAGAAGCTGTTCAGCAGTCTGATGGCTTGGGGGTAGAAGCTGTTCAGCAGTCTGATGGCTTGGGGGTAGAAGCTGTTCAGCAGTCTGATGGCTTGGGGGTAGAAGCTGTTTAGCAGTCTGATGGCTTGGGGTAGAAGCTGTTCAGCAGTCTGATGGCTTGGGGGTAGAAGCTGTTCAGCAGTCTGATGGCTTGGGGGGTAGAAGCTGTTTCAGTCAGTCTGATGGCTTGGGGGTAGAAGCTGTTCAGCAGTCTGATGGCTTGGGGGTAGAAGCTGTTCAGCAGTCTGATGGCTTGGGGGTAGAAGCTGTTTCAGCAGTCTGATGGCTTGGGGGTAGAAGCTGTTCAGCAGTCTGATGGCTTGGGGGTAGATAGCTGTTCAGCAGTCTGATGGCTTGGGGGTAGAAGCTGTTCAGCAGTCTGATGGCTTGGGGGTAGAAAGCTGTTCAGCAGTCTGATGGCTTGGGGGTAGAAGCTGTTCAGCAGTCTGATGGCTTGGGGGTAGAAGCTGTTCAGCAGTCTGATGGCTTGGGTGGTAGAAAGCTGTTCAGCAGTCTGATGGCTGAGGGTAGAGCTGTCAGCAGTCTGATGGCTTGGGGGGTAGAAGCTGTTCAGCAGTCTGAGGCTTGGGGGTAGAAGCTGTTCAGCAGTTCTGATGGCTTGGGGTAGAAGCTGTTCAGCAGTCTGATGGCTTGGGGTAGAAGCTGTTCAGCAGTCTGATGGCTTGGGGGTAGAAGCTGTTCAGCAGTCTGATGGCTTGGGGGTAGAAGCTGTTCAGCAGTCTGATGGCTTGGGGGTAGAAGCTGTTCAGCAGTCTGATGGCTTGGGGGTAGAAGCTGTTCAGCAGTCTGATGGCTTGGGGGGTAGAAGCTGTTCAGCAGTCTGATGGCTTGGGGGTAGAAGCTGTTCAGCAGTCTGATGGCTTGGGGGTAGAAGCTGTTCAGCAGTCTGATGGCTTGGGGGTAGAAGCTGTTCAGCAGTCTGATGGCTTGGGGTAGAAGCTGTTCAGCAGTCTGATGGCTTGGGGGTAGAAGCTGTTCAGCAGTCTGATGGCTTGGGGGTAGAAGCTGTTCAGCAGTCTGATGGCTTGGGGGTAGAAGCTGTTCAGTCAGTCCTGATTGGTCTTGGGGGTAGAAGCTGTTCAGCAGTCTGATGGCTTGGGGGTAGAAGCTGTTCAGCAGTCTGATGGCTTGGGGGTTAGAAGCTGTTCAGCAGTCTGATGGCTTGGGGGTAGAAGCTGTTCAGCAGTCTGATGGCTTGGGGGTAGACGCTGTTCAGCAGTCTGATTGCTTGGGGGTAGAAGCTGTTCAGCAGTCTGATGGCTTGGGGGTAGAAGCTGTTCAGCAGTCTGATGGCTTGGGGGGTAGAAGCTGTTTAGCAGTCTGATGGCTTGGGGGTAGAAGCTGTTCAGCAGTCTGATGGCTTGGGGGTAGAAGCTGTTCAGCAGTCTGATGGCTTGGGGGTAGAAGCTGTTCAGCAGTCTGATGGCTTGGGGGTAGAAGCTGTTAGCAGTCTGATGGCTTGGGGGTAGAAGCTGTTCAGCAGTCTGATGCTTGGGGGTAGAAGCTGTTTAGCAGTCTGATGGCTTGGGGGTAGAAGCTGTTCAGCAGTCTGATGGTCTTGGGGGTAGAAGCTGTTCAGCAGTCTGATTGGCTTGGGGGTAGAAGCTGTTCAGCAGTCTGATGGCTGGGGGGTAGAAGCTGTTCAGCAGTCTGATGGCTTGGGGGTAGAAGCTGTTCAGCAGTCTGATGGCTTGGGGGTAGAAGAGTTCAGCAGTCTGATGGCTTGGGGGTAGAGAAGCTGTTCAGCAGTCTGATGGCTTGGGGGTAGAAGTAGAAGCTGTTCAGCAGTCTGATGGCTTGGGGGTAGAAGCTGTTAAGGGTTGATGGCTTGGGGGTAGAAGCTGTTCAGCAGTCTGATGGCTGGGGGTAGAAGCTGTTCAGCAGTCTGATGGCTTGGGTGGTAGAAGCTGTTCAGCAGTCTGATGGCTTGGGGGTAGAAGTGTTCAGCAGTCTGATGGCTTGGGGTAGAAGCATGTTCAGCAGTCTGATGGCCTTGGGGGTAGAAGCTGTTCAGCAGTCTGATGGGCTTGGGGGTAGAAGCTGTTCAGCAGTCTGATGGCTTGGGGGTAGAAGCTGTTCAGCAGTCTGATGGCTTGAGGGTAGAAGCTGTTCAGCAGTCTGATGGCTTGGGGGTAGAAGCTGTTCAGCAGTCTGATGGCTTGGGGGTAGAAGCTGTTCAGCAGTCTGATGGCTTGGGGGTAGAAGCTGTTCAGCAGTCTGATGGCTTGGGGGTAGAAGCTGTTCAAGGTCCTGTTGGTTCCAGACTTGGTGCCTCGGTACCGCTTGCCCAGGGAGGACACAAGTTAACTGAGCAAAGCATTCATAGAGCCCTATAAAATCGGTTTTATTTCTTGCCTGATTCCATTTCGGTTTTTTTCTTCGAAAATGTGATTTTCTCTTTTGTTAATCCAGGTTTCTATTATTCAAAAATAATCGATAAACAACAAAATTGGATGTTCTAAGTCCACAACAATGAGATCACTTTTGAGGTGAGGGGATTTTAAAAAAATGTTAATGTTGATTTTTGGTTGCATGTTGTTCAGATAGCAATGACTCTGTAGCACTTACGTGGTTGCAGAGGTTGCTAAACAAATGGCCATTGGATTGAAGCAAATAATCATGACACTGTAACATTCTGCCAGGTAGGCATTAGGCTACTTTGTAGTTAACATTTAATTTAGAAGGTTTTGGGGAAAGCCTTTCCATCTACCAGAGGAAGGTTATCATTAGCATCATCGCTAACAACAACACAAAGTAGACACGGTTTTAATATAGGGTGACCAAACGTCCCCGTTTTCCAGGGACAGTCCCTGTTTTTGGTGGCCTGTCCCCGGCTGGAGCTGTCGGTGCGTTAAAAACAGACCGCAAAGTGAAATATTTTACTTGGCAAGAAAGACCGGGCAGCAGAGTCTACCGGTTGACGTCTCAATCGTGTTGTGCTTGTTTAGGCCAACAGAGGGGGCTGCTCGCTATAGCAGCTTCATTCACTCTTCTTCTTCTACTAACTACTTGCTCGCGATAGTTTTAGAGAAAACTGCTGTGGAAAACTCGGACAGAAGCTAGCAAGTATCAAGTGAATCCACAACATCACCACACATGTCTTTTCAAGCCAGGTGATTTGTTTGAGATACTAGCTAGTGATGTTATAATGTCACAATTTATTATACAGATAGATGATCTACTCGATAAGGTTTTAAATAGGTTATGCTAGCTAACGTTAGCTATGTAGACTAAGTTAGCTAGCTAAGTTATGGACTGGATGTCCATGCTCCCTGCTCTAGAAAGAGTGCTGAAAATGTATGTGCCATTGAAATCCTTTTTTATTTCTGAAAACAAATACCCTGTTGTCCAGCGAACAATGTTCGAAGATCCACTGACTGAACTTTAGCTGGCCTTTGTCCATGAAAACCTGACCGTATTCAGTGACACGATCAAGATGCTTGGAGGCCAGGACCACTGTGCTGTGGAGTCCGCTGCAATTCTGAGAAACGTTGAGGCAAAATTGACTGCAAGACGTGATAACGACTTCATTCCAGTTTTGGTCAGAGGACTTCTGAGAGAGTTAGAGGAAAATTGAGCCATGTCTAAAGAGAGATTTCTCAAAACATCCCAATCATTCTTCACTATGGCTGTGAATTACTTGCAAGCATGGGGAAAGCACACAGACAATCTAAAAGATTTACATTGTCTCCTTTTAAAAAGGGAACCTCTGCGTGAAGAGATCCAGAAGGCAGCAGGCACACTGCCGGAAAAATGCCCCAATGTGACCATCAATGAGGAGGCATTGTGTGACGAGGTTACTGGCCTGCAAGAGTTCCTAAAGGGGGGAATCGCTTGAAGAATGGAAAACATCTGAGACACCGCTTAGTCAGAGATGGAGCACGGTGGTTACCCACTTCAAAGAGAACGACATCTCACACACTAACCTGGCTAGATTAGCGTCTGTTGTCATGTGCTTACCTGGAAGTAATGCACCAGTCGAGAGTGTTCTCCCAAATGAATGATCTAAAGAAAGCAGCAAGAAATGAGTTCACTGTTCCTACCATCAAGGCCATGCTTATTGTGAAGACAAACTTCAACCTCCCCTGCCAGGAGTTCATGGAGAAGCTGGCCAAAGACAGATCAATCCTGAAGAAGATACATTCTTCTGAGAAATATACAGATTAAGTTGGTATAAGTATATTATGTAGTTACCAATCTCATCAGCATCTTATTTCTTTATTATGTTGTTAAGTATTTCACATATACTATTGTCTGTTTTTTCAATTTTGCTCATGTTCTCTTCTGCTCTTATTCTACCAGGACCACTGAATGGCTGTTCAGATCGGACAGTTCTGTCTTGTCTGTAGTGTTTCTGTAATATAGTTGTTTTCTCTGTCTATCACAGTGTGCCTGTTAGACTAAATACATGAAACCGGAATTGTCCCCCCTTTTTAATTTCATAGATAATAACATTGGATATTTTAATGATATATTGAGCGCCTAACTGGAAATGTCCCCGGTTATAATTTCAGAAATCTGGTCACCTTACTGTAATACTAGTGTTGACTCATAACCCTCAGTCCCCATGGTTATATCCACAGGGCGGGCGGGTTGAATAAAGAGAAAACAATGCATGAAAAAAATCCATTAATGTATCATTCTTGTGCAATTCATATCTATAGGCTACATTGATGTTTTTCTTTCATTCTGTTTATCTGGCATTAGTGTATACACATGTTGCTATGGTAACCAGGGGGTGTGGGAAGTTAGCATAAAGCTCGAGTAAGTAAGAATTCTGTCCATGTACCCAAATTTCTATTATATGTCAATAGTTTAGGATTAGTGAATGCCAAAATGTAGTTATTTTGTTAGATACACAACATACCAAAGTATGTGGACACCGGTACATCGAACATCTCATTCCAAAATCATGGGCATTAACATGGAGTTGGTCCCCCCTTTGCTGCTGTAACAGCCTCAACTCTTCTGGGAAGGCTTTCCACTAGATGTTGGAACATTGCTGCGGGGACTTGCTTCCATTAAGCCACAAGAGCATTAGTGAGGTCGGGCACTGATATTGGGAGATTAGGCCTGGCTCGCAGTCAGTGTTCCAATTCAGTCAAGTTCATCCACACCGATCTCAACAAACCATTTCTGTATGGACCTCGCTTTGTGCACTGGGGCATTGTCATGCTGAAACAGAAAAGCACCTTCCCCAAACTGTTGCCATGAAGTTTGAAGCACAGAATTGTCTAGAATGTCATTTTATGCTGTAGTGTTAAGATTTCCCTTCACTGGAACTAAAGGGCCCGAACCATGAAAAACAGTCAACAACCATTATTCCTCATCCACCAAACTTTACAGTTGGCACTATGCATTCGGGCAGGTATCGTTCTCCTGGCATCTGCCAAACCCAGATTAGTCCGTCGGACTGCCAGATGGTGAAGCATGATACATCACTTCAGAGAACGCATTTCCACTTCTCCAGAGACCAATGGCGGCGAGATTTAAACCACTCCAGCCGACACTTGGCATTTCACATGGTAATCTTAGGCTTGTGTGTGGCTGCTCGACCCATGGAAACCCATTTCATGAAGCTCCAGACGAACAGTTATTGTGCTGACGTTGCTTTCAGAGGCAGTTTGGAACTCGGTAGAGAGTGTTGCAACCAAGGCCAGATGATTTTCATGCACCACTTCAGCAGTCTGCAGTCCCGTTCTATGAGCTTGTGTGGCCTACCACTTCCCAGTTGAGCTGTTGTTGCTCCTATAAGTTTCCACTTCATAATAACAGCACTTACAGTTGACTTGTAAGGCCATTCAACTGCTAATGTTTGTCTATGGAGATTTCATGGCTCTGTGTGTTCGATTTTATACACCTGTCAGCAATGGGTGTGGCCGAAATAGCCAAATCCACCCATTTTGAAATGGTGTCAATACTTTTGTATATACAGTGTACTTCTCATCGCAAATCTCACTAATAATCAAGCCTGAACTCTGTAACCTGCCTGTACCTCCACTCGGGCACGAGGAGATTGGGTTTCTACAGGGAATGTGTGTGCACATGCTAGCGTGTGTGTGTGTGTGTGTGTGCGTGTGTGCGTGTGTGCGTGTGTGTGTGTATATGTGTGTGTGTATATGTGTGTGTTTGTGTGTATATGTGTGTGTGTGTGTGTGTGTGTGTGTGTGTGTGTGTGTGTGTGTGTGTGTGTGTGTGTGTGTGTGTGTGTGTGTGTGTGTGTGTTTGTGGGCCGTTTTTACTTTGCTACCTGACGGTTTTTACTTTTTCATTACCGTATATTTTTACTTTTTCCCTCACTCAACTTTTTTTTCATTCAACTTTCCTACCCCGGAGGTTTTATCTGGACATGGTTCGTCAGGACTTCAAACAGCCGAAGCTAAGTAACATTAACATGATGCCTTCTAATTGCAGTCGTTGTACTTATAATATACAGGAGAACGATCGCCTTACGGCAAGGATAGCTGTGCTGCAAGCCCAGCTTCAGACGCAATCGTTAGGCAAGGGTCATTTTAGTGTAGGAAAGGATGAAACAGCGTCTGTGCCACCAGCAAGTACAGATAGTAACGTTAGTATAAACCCCCTCGCACGGTCCCCGCAGCCGGACATCTTTCTCATGGCGTCTGGAGGGAAACGCTGTAGGAATGCTCAACCGGTGTCGCTTATTCAGCCGACAGAAACTTTCAACCGGTTCTCCCCGTTAAGCGAGTCGGAGTCGGAGGCCGAGACTTCTCTGGTCTCTGCTCCTCCCGTTGTGGGGTCTGAGACGCCGACGGCTCCCACCATTAGCTCTGACAAATTGAAAACCCTAGTCATTGGCGACTCCATTACCCGCAGTATTAGACTTAAAACTAATCATCCAGCGATCATACACTGTTTACCAGGGGGCAGGGCTACCGACGTTAAGGCTAATCTAAAGACGGTGCTGGCTAAAGCTAAAACTGGCGAGTGTAGAGAGTATAGAGATATTGTTATCCACGTCGGCACCAACGATGTTAGGATGAAACAGTCAGAGGTCACCAAGCGCAACATAGCTTCAGCATGTAAATTAGCTAGAAAGATGTGTCGGCATCGATTAATTGTCTCTGGCCCCCTCCCAGTTAGGGGGAGTGATGAGCTCTACAGCAGAGTCTCACAACTCAATCGCTGGATGAAAACTGTTTTCTGCCCCTCCCAAAAGATAGAATTTGTAGATAACTGGCCCTCTTTCTGGGATTCACCCACAAACAGGACCAAGCCTGGTCTGCTGAGGAGTGACGGACTCCATCCTAGCTGGAGGGGTGCTCTCATCTTATCTACGAACATAGACAGGGCTCTAACTCCTCTAGCTCCACAATGAAATAGGGTGCAGGCCAGGCAACAGGCTGTTAGCCAGCTTGCCAGCTTAGTGGAGTCTGCCACTAGCACAGTTAGCGTAGTCAGCTCAGCTTTCCCCATTGAGACCGTGTCTGTGCCTCGATCTAGGTTGGGCAAAATTAAAAATGGCGGTGTTCGCTTCAGTAATCTTACTAGTATAAAGACCTCCTCCATTCCTGCCATTATTGAAAGAGATTGTGATACTTCACATCTCAAAATTGGGTTACTTAATGTTAGATCCCTCACTTCCAAGGCAGTTATAGTCAATGAACTAATCACTGATCATAATCTTGATGTGATTGGCCTGACTGAAACATGGCTTAAGCCTGATGAATTTACTGTGTTAAATGAGGCCTCACCCCCTGGTTACACTAGTGACCATACCCCCCGTGCATCCGGCAAAGGCGGAGGTGTTGCTAACATTTACGATAGCAAATTTCAATTTACAAAAAAAAAAACAATGACGTTTTCGTCTTTTGAGCTTCTAGTCATGAAATCTATGCAGCCTACTCAATCACTTTTTATAGCTACTGTTTACAGGCCTCCTGGGCCATATGCAGTGTTCCTTACTGAGTTCCCTGAATTCCTATCGGATCTTGTAGTCATAGCAGATAATATTCTAATTTTTGGTGACTTTAACATTCACATGGAAAAGTCCACAGACCCACTCCAAAAGGCTTTCGGAGCCATCATCGACTCAGTGGGTTTTGTCCAACATGTCTCTGGACCTACTCACTGCCACAGTCATACTCTGGACCTAGTTTTGTCCCATGGAATAAATGTTGTGGATCTTAATGTTTTTCCTCATAATCCTGGATTATCGGACCACCATTTTATTGCGTTTACAATTGCAACAAATAATCTGCTCAGACCCCAACCAAGGAAGATTAAAAGTCGTGCTATAAATTCTCAGACAACCCAAAGATTCCTTGATGCCCTTCCAGACTCCCTCTGCCTACCCAAGGACGTCAGAGGACAAGAATCAGTTAACCACCTAACCGAGGAACTCAATTTAACCTTGCGCAATACCCTAGATGCAGTTGCACCCCTAAAAATTAAAAACATCTGTCATAAGAAACTAGCTCCCTGGTATACAGAAAATACACGAGCTCTGAAGCAAGCTTCCAGAAAATTGGAACGGAAATGGCGCCACACTAAACTGGAAGTCTTCTGACTAGCTTGGAAAGACAGTACCGTGCAGTATCGAAGAGCCCTCACTGCTGCACGATCATCCTATTTTTCCAATTTAATTGAGGAAAATAAGAACAATCCGAAATTTCTTTTTGACACTGTCGCAAAGCTAACTAAAAAGCAGCATTCGCAAATGGAGGATGGCTTTCACTTCAGCAGTAATAAATTTATGAACTTCTTTGAGGAAAAGATCGTGATCATTAGAAAGCAAATTACGGACTCCTCTTTAAATCTGGGTATTCCTCCAGGGCTCCATTGTCCTGAGTCTGCACAACTGTGCCATGACCTGGGATCAAGGGAGATACTAAAGTGTTTTAGTACTATATCTCTTGACATAATGAAGAAAATAATCATGGCCTCCAAACCCTCAAGCTGCATACTGGACCCTATTCCAACTAAACTACTGAAAGAGCTGCTTCCTGTGCTTGGCCCTCCTATGTTGAACATAATAAACGGCTCTCTATCCACCGGATGTGTACCAAGCTCACTAAAAGTGGCAGTAATAAAGCCTCTCTTGAAAAAGCCTAATCTTGACCCAGAAATTATAAAAAACTATCGGCCTATATCGAATCTTCCATTCCTCTCAAAAATTTTAGAAAAAGTTGTTGCGCAGCAACTCACTGCCTTCCTGAAGACAAACAATGTATACGAAACGCTTCAGTCTGGTTTTAGACCCCATCATAGCACTGAGACTGCACTTGTGAAGGTGGTAAATGACCTTTTAATGACGTCAGACCGAGGCTCTGCATCTGTCCTCATGCTCCTAGATCTTAGTGCCGCTTTTGATACCATCGATCACCACATTCTTTTGGAGAGATTGGAAACCCAAATTGGTCTACATGGACAAGTTCTGGCCTGGTTTAGATCTTATCTGTCGGAAAGATATCAGTTTGTCTCTGTGAATGGTTCGTCCTCTGACAAATCAATTGTAAATTTCGGTGTTCGTCAAGGTTCCGTTCTAGGACCACTATTGTTTTCACTATATATTTTACCTCTTGGGGATGTTATTCGAAAACATAATGTTAAATTTCACTGCTATGCGGACGACACACAGCTGTACATTTCAATGAAACATGGTGAAGCCCCAAAATTGCCCTCGCTAGAAGCCTGTGTTTCAGACATAAGGAAGTGGATGGCTGCAAATTTTCTACTTTTAAACTCGGACAAAACAGAGATGCTTGTCCTAGGTCCCAAGAAACAAAGAGATCTTCTGTTGAATCTGACAATTAATCTGGATGGTTGTACAGTCGTCTCAAATAAAACTGTGAAGGACCTCGGCGTTACTCTGGACACTGATCTCTCTTTTGAAGAACATATCAAGACTGCTTCAAGGACAGCTTTTTTCCATCTACGTAACATTGCAAAAATCAGAAACTTTCTGTCCAAAAATGACGCAGAAAAATTAATCCATGCTTTTGTTACTTCTAGGCTCGACTACTGCAATGCTCTACTTTCCGGCTACCCGGATAAAGCACTAAACAAACTTCAGTTAGTGCTAAATACGGCTGCTAGAATCCTGACTAGAACCAAAAAATTTGATCATATTACTCCAGTGCTAGCCTCCCTACACTGGCTTCCTGTTAAGGCAAGGGCTGATTTCAAGGTTTTACTGCTAACCTACAAAGCATTACATGGGCTTGCTCCTACCTATCTTTCCGATTTGGTCCTGCCGTACATACCTACACGTACGCTACGGTCACAAGACGCAGGCCTCCTAATTGTCCCTAGAATTTCTAAGCAAACGGCTGGAGGTAGGGCTTTCTCCTATAGAGCTCCATTTTTATGGAATGGTCTGCCTACCCATGTGAGAGACGCAGACTCAGTCTCAACCTTTAAGTCTTTACTGAAGACTTATCTCTTCAGTAGGTCCTATGATTAAGTATAGTCTGGCCCAGGAGTGTGAAGGTGAACGGAAAGGCTGGAGCAACGAACCGCCCTTGCTGTCTCTGCCTTGTCGGTTCCCCTCTTCCCACTGGGATTCTCTGCCTCTAACCCTTTTACAGGGGCTGAGTCACTGACTTACTGGTGTTCTTCCATGCCGTCCATGGGAGGGGTGCGTCACTTGAGTAGGTTGAGCCACTGACGTGGTCTTCCTGTCTGGGTTGGCGCCCCCCCCCCTGGGTTGTGCCGTGGCGGAGATCTTTGTGGGCTATACTCGGCCTTGTCTTCGGACGGTAAGTTGGTGGTTGTAGATATCCCTCTAGTGGTGTGGGGGCTGTGCTTTGGCAAAGTGGGTGGGGTTATATCCTGCCTGTTTGGCCCTGTCCGGGGGTATCATCGGATGGGGCCACAGTGTCTTCTGATCCCTCCTGTCTCAGCCTCCAGTATTTATGCTGCAGTAGTTTATGTGTCGGGGGGCTAGGGTCAGTCTGTTACATCTGGAGTATTCTCTTGTCTTATCCGGTGTCCTGTGTGAATGTAAATATGCTCTCTCTAATTCTCTCTTCTCTCTTTCTTTCTTTCTTTCTCTCGGAGGACCTGAGCCCTAGGACCATGCCTCAGGACTACCTGGCATGATGACTCCTTGCTGTCCCCAGTCCACCTGGCCATGCTGCTGCTCCAGTTTCAACTGTTCTGCCTGCGGCTACGGAACCCTGACCTGTTTCACCGGACGTGCTTGTTGCACCCTCGACAATTACTATGATTATTATTATTTGACCATGCTGGTCATTTACGAACATTTTAACATCTTGACCATGTTCTGTTATAATATCCACCCGGCACAGCCAGAAGAGGACTGGCCACCCCTCATAGCCTGGTTCCTCTCTAGGTTTCTTCCTAGGTTTTTGGCCTTTCTCAGGAGTTTTTCCTAGGGAGTTTTTCCCAGCCACCGTGCTTCTTTCACATGCATTGCTTGCTGTTTGGGGTTTTAGGCTGGGTTTCTGTACAGCACTCTGAGATTTCAGCTGATGTACGAAGGGCTATATAAATAAATTTGATTTGATTTTGATTTGATTTGATTTGTATGTGCATGTCCATAGATTCCAGGGAACAGAGTAAAGGCCAGAGGATGAAGGCGATGTGTGATGTCACGTGACCCAACCACATGTTACAGACAAAGACATATAGCTACTGCATCCCTGGAGACTACTGGCTCCTCCTAGATCTGTTATGTCCAAACTATACCCCTGGTCTACATTAGTTGATGTGGGAATAGTTAGCATAACCAAGATGATGTCTGAACCATGTATGGAGATCAGTAGTTATCGTAACCAGGAAGCGATCTACTGATCCTCTGGTTATGATGTCAGACATGAAACATACGGGATGTTTTATTGACCCCTCATCATAGAGTGTGTTATGTTTTTGTGGCTGGGACATCATGAATTTGTTTTCAAGTGCCTATTCACAGTTCTGTGTGGGAAGATGGCACAGTACAGTATGGCTGCCGTCTTGCGAGCTGCGACCCAACTTTGCTATTTTGTGTTTTTTTGTTTGTTGGCGTTTTATAATTTTTTAATGATCGACAATAACTTTTTAAACATCAGATTGGCAGATACTAACCTCAATTCCAGCTTTAACTTCGACTTCGACTCATCTGCCCTGTGCTCTTTGTGTAATTCCAACCTAATTCTTCAGGCTATCCATGATGAAACGCAGGCGGAAAGAGGCAGGAGAGGGTAGCCCTGGCGTGATTAAGGCGAAAGGGAAAACCAACCACCTCTTCCCTCCATTCTATTGGCTAACGTACAGTCACTTGATAATAAGATGGAGGACCTCTGATCGTCTCTCCATTCTATTGGCTAACGTACAGTCACTTGATAATAAGATGGAGGACCTCTGATCGTCTCTCCATTCTACTGGATAATGTAGAGTCACTTGATAATAAGATGGAGGACCTCTGATCGTCTCTCCATTCTACTGGATAATGTAGAGTCACTTGATAATAAGATGGAGGACCTCTGATCGTCCCTCCATTCTACTAGATAATGTAGAGTCACTTGATAATAAGATGGAGGACCTCTGATCGCCTCTCCATTCTACTGGATAATGTAGAGTCACTTGATAATAAGATGGAGGACCTCTGATCGAGCCGTCAATCAAGCAAAAGGACAATATAGGAACAAGGTTGAATGCTAGCCACTGTGCTTCTACACATGCATTGCTTGCTGTTTGGGGTTTTAGGCTGAGTTTCTGTACAGCACTTTGAGATATCAGCCGATGTAAGAAGGGCTATATAAATACATTTAATTTGAATTTGATTTGATATTACACAGGCTCTGACGCATGTGACAGGTGCTACAGTCAATTACGGATTACGAAGGAAGACCCAGCCGTGATCTGCCCAACGATGCCTCTCTACTAGACCAACTCAGTGCATTTTATGCACACTTTGACAGAATCAACACCAACCTAAGCACGAGGGCCCCCGCTGACCTCTGGGACTAGGTGATCTCGCTCTCCGAGGCCAAAGTGAATAAGGTTTTTAATCAGGTCAACACTCGTAAAGCCACAGGTTCGGATGATATTCCAGGACGCGTTCTCAGAGCAATGCGCAGAACAACTGACAGGCACATTCACTGTCATTTTCAACCTCTCCTTGTCCCAGTCTGTAATCCCCACGTCTCAAGCTGACCACCATCGTTCCTGTTCCCAAGAACTCTGAGGCTTCCTGCCACAATGACTACCACCCTGTAGCACTCAAAATCTGTCATCATGAAGTGCTTTAAAAGGCTGGTTATGGCACACATCAACTTCATCATCCCAGACATCCTAGACCAGGGGATGGGCAACTTTTAAGTTTTAGAGTTAATTCCGTGCAATTCAACACATTTTGCCACGGGGAGTAGAGAAGATTTTGCAATTTTATAACACATTTCATGCAATTCTACTCATTTTGCCATGGGGCGGAGAGAAAAATTCGCTGTTTTACCCTAATTTCTTGCAATACACATTTTGCCATAGGATAGAGAGAAAAGTTTTGAGTACGATTTGAGTGAGACTGACTAATGAAATCAGTGGGGCCCCCTGGCCGGTAATTCGACCATGATAACTGGCCACGAAAACAATTTTAGCGATCACATTTTTTTTCGCTGACATGGGCTAATTGACTGACTATCAGGGGGGTTGATCCGAGGGCCTTCAAAGGGGGGCCGCCAGTTGCCCATTCCTGCCCTAGACCCACTCGAATTTGCATATCACCTCAATAGATCCATAGATGATGCAATCTCAATTGCCCCCCACACTGCCGGGGCCCCTTAGGGGTGTGCTTAGTCCCCTCGTGTACTCTCTATTCACCCACGACTGTGTGGCCAGGCACGACTCCAACACCATCATTAAGTTTGCTGATGACACAACGGTGGTAGGCCTGATCACCGGCACCGATGAGACAGCCTATAGGGAGGAGGTCAAAGACCTGGTAGTGTGGTGCCAGGACAACAACCTCTCCCTCAACATGGGCAAGACATAGGAGCTTATTGTGGACTACAGGAAACAGAGGGCCGAACAGGCCCGCTTCCATATCGACAGGGCTGCAGTGGAGCGGGTCGAGAGCTTCAAGTTCATTTGTGTCCAAATCACTTAAGGACTTAAAATGGTCCACAGACGCAAACAGTCGTAAAGAAGGCACGACAGTACCTCTTCCCCCTCGGGAGGTTTAAAAGATTTGTCATGGGTCCTCAAATCCTCAAAAAGTTATACAGCTGCACCATTCAGAGCATCTTAACTGGCTGAATCACTGCTTGGTATGGCAACCGCACCGCCATTGATCGCATGGCGCTACAGATGGTGGTGCGGACAGCCCAGAACATCACTAGGGCCGAGCTCCCTGCATCCAGGACCTCTATATCAGGCTGTTTGAAATGAAGACATGGATAATCGTTAAAGACTCCAACCACTGAACAGCTTCTTATCCCCAAGCCAGAAGACTGCTAAATAGCTAACAAACTGTCTACACGTACCATCTAAATTGACCCTTATTTTTTATTACAATTTGTGCGTTGTCTCTATGTACATTCTACACACTTACACACACACACACACACACACACACACAAGCACATACAATCATCATATACACTGCTACTCTGTTAATTTGGATTATTTATTTATCTAGGCAAGTCAGTTAAAAACATTTACGATGTCGGCCTACACCGGCCAAACCCGGACGACGCTGGGCCAATTGAGCGCCACCTTAAGGGACTCCCAATCACGGTCATTTGTGATACAGTCTAGAGTCGAACCAGGGTGCCTGTAGTGACACCTCTAGCACTGAGATGCAGTGCCTTAGACCACTGTGCCATATATCCTGATGCCTAGTCACCTTACCCCTATACATATCTAACCCTACCACTCCAGTATCCCTGTACATTGTAAATATGGTGTTGGCACAGACACTAGAACTGACCCTGTATATAGCTACTGACCCTGGAACTGACCCTGTATATAGCTACTGACCCTGTATATAGCTACTGACCCTGGAACTGACCCTTTATATAGCTACTGACCCTGGAACTGACCCTGTATATAGCTACTGACCCTGTATATAGCTACTGACACTAGAACTGTCCCTGTATATAGCTACTGACCCTGGAACTGTCCCTGTATATAACTACTGACCCTGTATATAGCTACTGACCCTGGAACTGACCTTGTATATAGCTACTGACCCTGTATATAGCTACTGTCCCTGTATATAGCTGCTGACCCTGGAACTGACCCTGTATATAGCTGCTGACCCTGGAACTGACCCTGTATATAGCTATTGACCCTGTATATAGCTACTGACCCTGTATATAGCTACTGACCCTGGAACTGTCCCTGTATATAGCTATTGACCCTGGAACTGTCCCTGTATATAGCTACTGACCCTGTATATAGCTGCTGACCCTGGAACTGACCCTGTATGTAGCTGCTGACCCTGGAACTGACCCTGTATATAGCTGCTGACCCTGTATATAGCTATTGACCCTGGAACTGACCCTGTATATAGCTACTGACCCTGTATATAGCTACTGACCCTGGAACTGACCCTGCATATAGCTACTGACCCTGGAACTGTCCCTGTATATAGCTACTGACCCTGGAACTGTCCCTGTATATAGCTACTGACCCTGTATATAGCTGCTGACCCTGGAACTGACCCTGTATGTAGCTGCTGACCCTGGAACTGACCCTGTATATAGCTGCTGACCCTGTATATAGCTATTGACCCTGGAACTGACCCTGTATATAGCTACTGACCCTGTATATAGCTACTGACCCTGGAACTGACCCTGTATATAGCTACTGACCCTGGAACTGACCCTGTATATAGCTACTGACCCTGGAACTGTCCCTGTATATAACTACTGACCCTGGAACTGACCTTGTATATAGCTACTGACCCTGTATATAGCTGCTGACCCTGGAACTGACCTTGTATATAGCTACTGACCCTGTATATAGCTACTGACCCTGGAACTGACTTTCTCGTGTTCTTGTTATTTTTCTCATGTGTTTGTTGTTGTTTTTTGTTGTTGTAGTAATGTAGTATCGATTACTGCATGGTTGGGAAAGAGCAATCAAACAAGGCATTTCATTGTATTAGTGCAAGTGACTATAAAACCTTGAACCTTAACACTTATCCTGTTGTATTAAATCAAAGTTAATTTGTTGCTTGCACAGGATACAACAGCTGTAAACAGTACAGTGAAATGCTTTCCTATAAGCTCTTATAGTGTGTGTGTGATTGTGTGTGTGTGTGTGTGTGTTTGTCTGATAGCTTCGTGATGAACTACAGTATGTGACAACTTCTCTCTTCCAATCCTTTGATTCTGAAAGATCAAGTATAGTATCAATATTTGTGTGGGATATGCGTTACCATGACAACTGCACAACCTCTGACCTCAACATCAGAAGTCATTGTTCCTCACCTGTTGTGTTGCTGTGAAACCCACCTGTTGCCGTGGAAACACACACACGCACACACACACACACACATCAGGAACAGTTTGGGGCGAGTTATAGAGACATGCTTGGAATCTAGATGAGCTGAGCCATGCAATCTGTTCAGAATGCCTGCCAGAGAGTGACTCAGAACAATTTGTTTGTTTCCTTAAGGACCACAGTGTGTAAACTGCAAACACACATACACACACACACACACACACACACACTCATGCACAGATTCACAAACACTCACATGCACTCAGATACACACACACAAACACACACACACACACACAAAAACATACACACACACACACTGACACCAACACACAGTTTGTTTGTGGCTCTTGCAGAGCGAGAGAGAGAAAAAAGGCTTCCACCAGCCTTGGATTCCTGCTCCATTTGTTTCACATTAGGGAACATCAAACAGAATCCCCTATTATCACCAGAAAGAGAGAAGCTCAGGGGGTATGGATCATGAGCTCATGGGCTTCTGAGTTCTTCTGAAAAATATATATATAATTATAGTTGGATAAATGTAGATCAACTTTTTTTTTTCCTTCAAGGACTTATACAGGATACTACCCTCTACATCAAAACCTTCAATCCAAATCCAAATTCCAAACCTAAAACCTTGATTTTGGTTTAAATTACCTGAATGGATTCTTACTACCAAGGACTATCAAGAAAATAAAATAAAAACCTGCAGAAGAAACATAGCAGAAACTTGGAAAAACCATCCAACACAAACATGAGTGAGTAATGTTCAGTCTGAACCTACTTCTGAAGCCAAAAAGTAAAAGACAATAATCTCTAGGTATTTTTGTTATGTAAACCTTAATAAATAAGGCTACTAAGCTACCAAGCAGCAAGGACAAACTGACCTGGCTGCAACATCAGCTTAACAATGGCAGCAGAGTTTCACAGCCTCCCCTGTGCAGATGTCATCACAGTACAGTACCCCTTGGATATTTTAAATAACACTGCACGGAATAAGTACAAAAAGAAGATCCTCAAGGACAATCCAGAGACACTATTTGATGACTGCTACAAAGAGGGGAACGTAAGCAATTTAATTTTCCAGACAGACCATCCCCTGGAATGGCACAGTGATATGCTTACTTACAAGCCCTTATTAACCAACAGTGCAGTTCAAGAAAGAGTTAAGAAAATATTTACCAAATAAACTAAATTAAAGAATTATAAAAAGTAACACAATAAAATAACAATAACGAGGCGATATACAGGGGGTACCGAGTCAATGTGCGGGGGCACAGGTTAGTGGAGGCACTCAAGGGAGTGATTGAAAAACTTCTCCCGTTTTCCCCAATGAAAAAGTGGTTATCTCCACCCAGCTACCACGAAAATAGGTGAATGCTAGCATTTCCTGGGACTGTGCCTTGAAACCTAATATCGACCTGGCCCACCACTCGACCTTGGACTTAAACAAACTTTACAACCACGTCCACCTCTACAAGACAGCAATCCCATCTTTTGCTAGGACCCTGAAGGACGTCGTAGCCCCAGCACCTCACACAGGATGCAACAGAGCAACGGACACCCCGCCCATACCAGCGAGACACGCTTCTACAAAGCTTTTACTATCTCATCCTGGAAAATACAAGGACTGAGGTCATCTGTCTTTGGCCTAAAGAGCAGGAACCCAGACTTCATCAAAGAAATTGGAAATACAGACATTGTCATCCTACAAGAAACATGGTATAGAGGAAAGACTGTTTGCCCTCTAGGTTACATAGAGCTGGTAGTCCCATCCACCAAACTACCAGGTGTGAAACAGGGAAGAGACTCAGGGGGGTATGCTAATTTGTAGAGGAGACCTAAACCACTCTATTAAATTAGTCAAAACAGGATAATTTTATATCTGTCTAGAAATTAATAAGGAAATGATCTCAACAGAGAAAAATGGCCTGATGTGTGCTACCTACTCAAGAGTCTCTCAGAGCGTTCACAGTCACACTAATAAGTGTATTTATTAATTCCTAACAAGTGGTGAATTCGTAAATTCAATCTGGAGTGCTATAGTGCGCTCAGAGTGCACTCTGGGCGTTCATAAATTTAGAGCGTTGTCAGAATGTCCATTCAAAAATGATCTCTCAGAGGTTTCAGAGCGCACACTAGACGTTCTGGCCGAGGAGTAGGGTTGATCCGAGCGTTCTGACCGAGCGTCAAGCACCCAAACAAACTGGCTAAAGTTGGCTAGCTTGCTAGCTACTTCCAGACACATAATGACAGAACACCTCACACTGACCATTTTACTAACCCTAGCAGACCTGGTTAGGCTGTTTTCATGTTATCCAGAACGTTGGTGACTGTAACTGTGATGCTGGCAACAATTTAAATACACTTTCTTTGCCGACGTTTACTGACACCGGCCGGGTGTTGAGCGTTCGTAAAATTAATCAGTTATTCTGCGCTCTGGCACACTCTGACGAGAGTGCTATGAAATCGGAGTAGATACTCAGAGTGAATTTTCGAACGCACCCTAGGATGATGCTTGACCTAGCAGACAGCGAACCAGATTAGGATGATGCTAGACCTAGCAGATAGGGAACCAGATTAGGATGATGCTAGACCTAGCAGACAGTGGACCAGATTAGGATGATGCTAGACCTAGCAGACAGGGAACCAGATTAGGATGATGCTAGACCTAGCAGACAGTGGACCAGATTAGGATGATGCTAGACCTAGCAGACAGGGAACCAGATTAGGATGATGCTTGACCTAGCAGACAGTGGACCAGATTAGGATGATGCTAAACCAATCATCAAGTTGAGGAAAGAGAGCAAGCGAGAGAGGCAAATGCCCCTGAAAACAACAGAGGAGAATGGGCTGGTGCTGGTGATGTGGTGTGATGTGATGTGGGCTGGTGATGTGATGTAGGCTGGTGATGTCATGTGGACTGGTGATGTGATGTGGGCCGGTGATGTGGTGTGATGTGGGCCGGTGATGTGGTGTGATGTGGGCCGGTGATGTGGTGTGATGTGGGCTGGTGATGTGGTGTGATGTGATGTGGGCTGGTAATATGATGTGGACTGGTGATGTGATGTGGACCGGTGATGTGATGTGGACTGGTGATGTGATGTGGACTGGCGATGTGATGTGGACTGGTGATGTGATGTGGACTGGTGATGTGGGCCGGTGATGTGATGTGGACCGGTGATGTGATGTGGGCTGGTGATGTGGACTGGTGATGTGATGTGGGCTGGTGATGTGATGTGGGCTGGTGATGTGATGTGATGTGGACTGGTGATGTGATGTGGACTGGTGTGGCTAAAAGGCCAGGGCTTAATTCTTGTCCCAGTCCACCCATGCTCACAATAATCTCAAACAGTGTTTCTAATAAACAATGAAATTGAACAGACTACCCCTTGTTAATCAGGAAACTCTCTGCTATGTGGTGGTGGATTGTCATTACAATTGCTTCACGGGAACCTGGTGAAATTATGTTTGTAGTGTAGCTAGCCACTGAAAGGCTCTGAAATCACTGTTAGCATGCAGTCAAAGCTATACCCACTTTTGGAGATAACTAGTGCTCTCAAATCGTATCCTGATGTCGACAGCAGATGGAAGGTGTATTCATAACATTGCTAACTTAGCTAGCTAACATAGATTTTGAGAAAACAACTTCGTTTTTGCCATAGCCCTCGGTGGCATTAATGCAATTTAAACGTGAGCTCGTCCAAGGTGTTGCTGTCCATTGAGGACAGTTGCTGTCCATTGGAACGCTGCGAATGATTGGCACGAATTCTGGGGCGGGGATTAGCGAAGGGTCAATTGAATGCAAGCTTTACAAAATAATAAAAATTGTTAAAACATTTTTTTGCCTGTATATCTATGGGTAACAGGGTTGACGTGATATGCTCGTCCCACTCAGCTCACCTTCTTTTACACTATGATTTGGCTATTAGATACTCAATGTTTCTTTAGAAAAAAAATATACTGCTCAAAAAAATAAAGGGAACACTTAAACAACACAATGTAACTCCAAGTCAATCACACTTCTGTGAAATCAAACTGTCCACTTAGGAAGCAACACTGATTGACAATAAATTTGACATGCTGTTGTGCAAATGGAATAGACAACAGGTGGAAATTATAGGCAATTAGCAAGACACCCCCAATAAAGGAGTGGTTCTGCAGGTGGTAAGCACAGACCACTTCTCAGTTCCTATGCTTCCTGGCTGATGTTTTGGTCACTTTTGAATGCTGGCGGTGCTTTCACTCTAGTGGAAGCATGAGACAGAGTCTACAACACACACAAGTGGCTCAGGTAGTGCAGCTCATCCAGGATGGCACATCAATGCGAGCTGTGGCAAGAAGGTTTGCTGTGTCTGTCAGCGTAGTGTCCAGAGCATGGAGGCGCTACCAGGAGACAGGCCAGTACATCAGGAGACGTGGAGGAGGCCGTAGGAGGGCAACAACCCAGCAGCAGGACCGCTACCTCCGCCTTTGTGCAAGGAGGAGCAGGAGGAGCACTGCCAGAGCATTGCAAAATGACCTCCAGCAGGCCACAAATGTGCACGTGTCTGCTCAAACGGTCAGAAACAGACTCCATGAGGGTGGTATGAGGGCCCGACATCCACAGCTGGGGGTTGTGCTTACAGCCCAACACCGTGCAGGACGTTTGGCATTTGCCAGAGAACACCAAGATTGGCAAATTCGCCACTGGCGCCCTGTGCTCTTCACAGATGAAAGCAGGTTCACACTGAGCACATGTGACAGAGTCTGGAGACGCCGTGGAAAACGTTCTGCTGCCTGCAACATCCTCCAGCATGACCGGTTTGGCGGTGGGTCAGTCATGGTGTGGGGTGGCATTTCTTTGGGGGGCCGCACAGCCCTCCATGTGCTCGCCAGAGGTAGCCTGACTGCCATTAGGTACCGAGATGAGATCCTCAGACCCCTTGTGAGACCATATCCTGGTGCGGTTGGCCCTGGGTTCCTCCTAATGCAAGACAATGCTAGACCTCATGTGGCTGGAGTGTGTCAGCAGTTCCTGCAAGAGGAAGGCATTGATGCTATGGACTGGCCCGCCCGTTCCCCAGACCTGAATCCAATTGAGCACATCTGGGACATCATGTCTTGCTCCATCCACCAACGCCACGTTGCACCACAGACTGTCCAGGAGTTGGCGGATGCTTTAGTCCAGGTCTGGGAGGAGATCCCTCAGGAGACCATCCGCCACCTCATCAGGAGCATGCCCAGGCGTTGTAGGGAGGTCATACAGGCACGTGGAGGCCACACACACTACTGAGCATCATTTTGACTTGTTTTAAGGACATTACATAAAAGTTGGATCAGCCTGTAGTGTGGTTTTCCACTTTAAATTTGAGTGTGACTCCAAATCCAGACCTCCATGGGTTGATAAATTGGATTTCCATTGATTATTTTTGTGTGATTTTGTTGTCAGCACATTCAACGATGTAAAGAAAGAAGTATTTAATAAGATTATTTCATTCATTCAGATCTAGGATGTGTTATTTTAGTGTTCCCTTTATTTTTTTGAGCAGTGTATTTCAAAAGGAATAGTTTCACCATATTAAATCAAGAATTCAGTTCATGTAACAGGGTTGACCTTAAAATGAGGAACAGATGTAAATGAATCACTAATCACATTAAACAAATGATCATCTCCAGATATTACTTTTTTAAAGCAACAAAATAACTATGGCTTTACAATGATGGTGAAAACTTGGAGACATTTTGGAATTAAGGTAAAATCATCAGAGAAACACAGAGGGAAGTGTCAAAATGCAGAATTTTGGCACTTTAGCAAGTCTTAGCTCATATATAAAAAAACAGATTTATTAAATTCTCCATGTGGTCTATATTAAAGGGCACTTCATTTAATATAACAGGCTTTTAAAATGTAATATTTGTGCACAATTTCTACTTAAAATATCAAAGGGATGCGAAAGGCATTCTTTTCGAGGAAAGACCCTGCTACCGTGTCCTCCCTCTGTCCACTCTGTAGGGTTCAGTAAAAGGTCTAAGTCTACACTATAGGGCCAGGGCCGGACCCAGGTATAAGCAACATAAGCGGTCGCTTAGGGCCCCCCCGACCAAAAACACATATACATATTTTTAATTTTTGGAACTCAGTCGGGGCCTCAACTTACTATTGAGTTTAAGAATTGTAGACTACACCAGGTGCAATTTCGAAATTTGGTGGTGCATCAAGAGTTTGTCTCTTGTTATGTCAATCACTGAGCACTCATTCAATTAGCCATGTCAGCTAACAGTTGTTAGATTGGTAGTTAGTCCAGCCAGCTATCTAAACTTGTAGTAATCATGGCCGAATACCGACAAACCCAGGGGCCCTGACCTCCAGTGGGCCCCTATAGCTTTTGTTATTAATTCTCACTCAAATATCATATTAACATGGCATAATCCATGGCCCCCCAAAAGATATTGTAGGATATTACGCCACACGAGAACAATAACACACAATAACAAAACCTGTAAAATTGCATGAAATATGTTATAAAATAACATAAAACAATCTATGCCCCATGGCAAAATGTGTAGAATTGCAGAAAGTGTGCTTTAAAAATGCAACATTTTCTCTACACCCATTGCAAAATGTGTAGAATTGCAAGAAATTACCTTTAAAACGTACATTCTCGCCACAGTCAAGAGGGGGGAGGCACTTACATTTTTTGCTATGAGGTCGGGCGCCCCACCTCACAGCGTAGGGCTCATGGGCTATGGGCTATGGGCTATGGGCTATGGGCTATGGGCTATGGGCTATGGGCTATTGGCTATGGGCTATGGGCTATGTCCACTATGTTTCATCTCCTACAGAACACCAGACAAGGAGAGAGGGTTATCTAACTGCTGATTGGGTGAGAGTTATCTAACTGCTGATTGGGTGAGGGTTATCTAACTGCTGATTGGGTGAGAGTTATCTAACTGCTGAATGGGTGAAGAGATTAGACTGTGTGTCTGAATGGGAGCAGGTTGACCTGACCTACCCCTCTCCATCTCTATCTCTCTCTCTCGCCATCTCCCTCTCTCTCTCCATCTCTCTCTCTCTCTCCCTCCATCTCTCTCTTCATCTCTCTCTCTCTCTCCCTATCTATCTCTCTCTCTCCCTCTCACTCTCTCTCTCTCCCCATCTCTATCTCTCCCTCCCCCACTCTCTCTCTCCCTCCCCCACTCTCTCTCTCTCTCCCATCCCCCTCTCTCTCTCGCTCTCCATCTCTCTCTTCATCTCTCTCTCCCCCATCTCTATCTCTCCCTTCCCCCTCTCTCTCTCCCTTCCCCCTCTCTCTCTCCCTCCCCCCTCTCTCTCTCCCTCTCCCCTCTCTCTCTCCCTTCCCCCTCTCTCTCTCCCTCCCCCCCTCTCTCTCTCCCTCCCCCCTCTCTCTCTCCCTCCCCTCTCTCTCTTCTCTTCACAGAGCAATATACTGAACAAAAATATAAACGCAACATTAAAGTGTTTCAGCTCATGTTTCATGAGCTGAAATAAAAGATCCCAGAGGTTGTATTTCTCTAATCTTTTAAGCACATATTTATTTATATCCTTGTTAGTGAGCATTTCCATATATCAAGAAGCTGATTAAACAGCATGATCATTACAGAGGTGCACCTTGTGCTGGGAACAATAAAAGGCCACTCTAAAATGTGCAGTTCTGTCACACAACACAATGCCACAGATGTCTCAAGCTTTGAAGGAGCTTGCAATTGGCATGCTGACTGGAGGAATGTCCATCAGAGTTGTTGCCAGATAATTGAATGATAATTTCTCTACCATAAGCCACCTCCAATGTCGTTTTAGAGAATTTGGCAGTATATCAAAACCACAGACCACGTGTAACCACGCCTGCCCAGGACCTCCGCATTCGGCTTCTTCACCTGCGGGGTCTTCTGAGACCAGCCACCTGGACAGCTGATGACACTGAGGAGTATTTCTGTCTGTAATAAAGCCCTTTTGGGGGAAAAAACGAATTCTGACTGGCTGGGCCTGGTCCACTCATGGCTGCGCCCCTGCCAATTCATGTGAAATCCATAGATTAGGGCCTAATGAATTTATTTCAATTGACTTATTTCCTTATATGAACTGTAACTCAGTAAAATCTTTTGAAATTGTTGCATGTTGCGTTTATATTTTTGTTCAGTATATATATAAATATGTACCTGAAAAACAAGAGCAGTTTGGTGGAAGTGGTGTATTTTTACACACCCTCTCTTGTCCCTCAGCTCCAGTCCAGTCCATTACCCAGCATCCCTCTCTGTGTCTGTGTTGATGGACTCCAGTAGTCCACTCTCTAACAAAGGGGTTCACTTTCCTGCAGAGCTTTACTCTGGTACCTGTGGTCAGGCCTGTCTGTCTGTGGCAGTGCTTGACTTGGGCAGGAGCTCACAGGAACGGAGTCCCGGCACCTCACATTTTCTACTGCTTAAGTTCCTGCACCTCTCACAGAATAGGATTAAAAGTATTTCTGGCACCTATAAAAAGGGTACGCCCACCCAAAATGAGTCCCCCACCTCGCTATCTTAAAAGGAATGAACTAATTGTAAGTCGCTCTGGATAAGAGTTTCTGCTAAATGACTAAAAATGTGTAAAATATAAGTCAAGTACTGGCCTGTGAGCTATAGCGAGAGTTATGGCGACGACGTCGTTCTGTTTGGAGCGGTAGGTAACATGGGCACAGTTGAAATGGTGAGAGTGGTGAGAATGCTTTCAACTTCCCCATTCTCCCTACCTCCCGGTGGCTTTTTCTCTTGCTCTCCTTCTTTCTTTCAGCACGGGAAGAGGAATGAAGGTCTGTGCAGTAATACACTGATAATTGCTTTCTGGTCACTTTGACCCAATCGGGCCGGGTGGAAGGGCAGGAGAAAGTTAGATTAGATCCTAACACGATGGCACCGTAGGGGATGGCTGCTGTTTTATGGGCTGCTAACCAACTTGGGCTCCTAACCAACTTGGGCTCCTAACCAACTTGGGCTCCTAACCAACTTTGATATTTTGTTTGTTTTGTCACATTGTTTGTCACTTATTTTGTACATAATGTTGCTGATACCTGTCTCTTATGACCAAAAATAGCTTCTAGACTTCAGAACAGCGATTACTCACCTCAAACTGGACAAAGATTTATTTAGTGAGTCCTACGCTAAGGCTAAAGCGTTTCCCCGAGATCAGGCCCAAATTCCTGTCATTTGCGTGAAGAAAAGATGGAAATGCAGAGGGCGTAGATCCGGGTGCCTTGTGAGAATTCGTCGGTGAGTGGATAACCTGCCTCTGCCATCCGTTCTATTGGCCAACGTGTAATCACTGGAGAATAAACTGGATGATTTCCGTTCAAGACTATCCTACCAACGGGATACTAAAAACTATAATATCTTATGTTTCACCGAGACGTGCCTGAACGATGACACGGACAATAAAGTGCTGGCTGGGTTTTCCGTGCATTGGCAGGACAGAGCAGCTACGTCTGGTAAGATGAGGGGTGGTGGTGTGTGTCTATTTGTCAATAACAGACGATCCGGACGACTGTGTGATCGTGCTCTCTATAGCCGATGAGAGCAAGACCTTCAAACAGGTCAACATTCACAAGGCCGCAGGGCCAGATGGGTTACCAGGATGTGCACTCAGAACATTCACGGACCAACTGGTAAGTGTTTTCACTTGATGGCACATGTGACAAATACGATTTGATTTGATTTGACACAGAGACACATATACACACAAACAGAGACACAGAGACACACACACAGTTAGACACAGACACAGACACACACACACAGTTAGACACAGAGACACAGACACACACACACAGTTAGACACAGAGACACAGAGACACACACACAGTTAGACACAGAGACACAGAGACACACACACAGTTAGACACAGAGACACAGACACACACACACAGTTAGACACAGAGACACACACACACAGTTAGACACAGAGACACAGAGACACACACACAGTTAGACACAGAGACACAGACACACACACACAGTTAGACACAGAGACACACACACACACACAGTTAGACACAGAGACACAGAGACACACAGAGACACAGAGACACACACACAGTTAGACACAGAGACACAGAGACACACACACCGTTAGACACAGAGACACAGAGACACACACACCGTTAGACACAGAGACACAGAGACACACACACAGAGACACAGAGACACAGACACACACACACAGTTAGACACAGAGACACAGACACACACACACAGTTAGACACAGAGACACAGTTAGACACAGTTAGACACAGAGACACAGACACACACACACAGTTAGACACAGTTAGACACAGAGACACAGACACACACACACAGTTAGACACAGAGACACAGACGCACACACACAGTTAGACACAGAGACACAGACACACACAAAGTTACACACAGAGACACAGTTAGACACAGTTAGACACAGAGACACAGACACTCACACACAGTTAGACACAGTTAGACACAGAGACACAGACACACACACACAGTTAGACACAGAGACACAGACACACACACAGTTACACACAGAGACACAGTTAGACACAGAGACACACAGCATGTCTTGACATTACTTTATTTTTATTACTATCCAAAAAATATAATCATCTAAAATACAATTTTGACATTATTGAATGATCCAAGGAACCATTTTAGAAAATAACATGCATGACTATCTTTCCATCATAGAGAATCAGACAAAATGGAGGCTACACTCTACTTACTGGCTTCTTTGCATATTCAAGCCTGTCTCAAAATACAACACTGTTGTAAGATTACAGTGATTCCTCTCCTCTTCTCCCTTTGCTTCTTTTACAGTTTTTTTACAATCACTTTGGTAGTAATTTCAGAACGTTGTGGTAATTTTTCAAAACTCTAGACACAAAACTCAAAACGGTCATCACTTGTAACACAGGCTGTCCAATGTTCAAAACATTGCATTGTCCATTCATATGTTTAAAGAGACCTTGCACTTGCAGAATCATTGGTTCAAATAACTAATTTATCATGAAGTACCATAGGAACATTCATTTAGATCACCCACACACAAGATACCGATAGTTTCACTGTGTAGTTGTTCGTACAATCATTAAATATTGTAGTACAAAATATGTGACACGTTTCATTATGCTACTACACGTAAATACATCACTGTAAAAGGACTAGTAGAGAGAATACTACAGACACAGTGGAATCATTGAAGAAAATATGAAATGTATTGATGAAATACAATAAAATCACAACATAGGTTTCTTTGAATCAAAGAACAAATAATTAGCTACAAAAAAAGAGAAGGAAGGTTACAAGGAGAGCTGCGTTATATGATCCAATACGAGGTCTGTGTCCCACCACACCATCTTCTGATATAGCCACACACAGGGTGATGTTGGCCCCACGTTGTCCAGGTACTTGGATGGTTGCCCGCTGGTCAATGAAATTCCGACCTCTCCTCCTTGTCTTGGCCAGGTTGAAACCTGCCTCATCCAAAAAGAGGAATTTGTGATGGTTTTCATCAGCATCCAGCTCCATCACCCTCTAAAAAGATATTTTGGAAAGAGAATTGCTGATTTACAATGATGTAGAATTTTTGGGGAATTTTTCACAACAGGCATCTTGAAACTGAACATACCTGAACATACTCAGTCCTCAGTTGCTTCACTCTGTCTGCATTTCTTTCTAAAGGCACACGGTATAGCTGTTTTAGAGACACCTGGTGCCTTTTCAGCATGCGTGTAATAGTCGGCAAACTTATGGCTTCCACATTGTTGAACATGTTGTCATTGTCCAAGATGTGCTGCCAAATTTCTTTAAGGCGAATATCATTTCTGGCCCGAACCAAATTGACCACAGCCCGCTCTTGTTGGTCAGTCAGAACTTTGCCTCTGCCTCCCCTATTTGGCCTAGTCTCAATTCTGTTGTGAAAATGACAGAAAGAACACATTTAGCCACATCACCTACTCTGTGGTACACATTGGCATGCAGTATACAGTCATTTGACAATTGAGAGCAGCCTAATGTTTAGTGCACGCTGAAGACTTACCGGTTCTCACTGTGGAAAGTTCTGATGATTGAGGCCACGGTTGATCTTCTGAGGTTTGGTTGAATCATTGTAGCTGCCTCAGTCATTGTCATGCGATGATTTACCACATGATCTACAACTATTGCTCGGATTTCATTGGACACTCTCTGCTGTTGCTGCCCCTGTCTTGGTCCGTGGCCTTGTCCTCTACCGCGTTCCCCCACACCTCTCAAACGAGACCCACGACCACCTCTCAGAAGGGGTGCTTGTCCCCTGCCATTCCTTTGACCACCACGTCTTCCTCGTCTTCCTCCTCCCACTGCTTGACCTCTATTGTGACCTGGATCACCTGCCGGCTCCATGTTATCTCTATGTTGTTGTAGGTGGATACCACTCATTTCACTATATACTCAGACCACAATGTGAAATCAATCATCAGTAACAAGTTGGCAGTATTGGAAAAGCAATTACAAGGGCCTGCATACATACACTCACTCATACCACTTTATTAGGTACACCTGCGTGTTAACGCAAATAGCTTGCTCCTTCGAACAGCTAATCATGTGACTGCCTGCTACTCAGTATATAGAGTAGAGAGCTTTAGTTGTTGTTCGACCAAACATTAGAACAGGCAAGATGTGTAACTTTGACAGTGGTATGATTGTTGGTGCCACACATGGTGATTCCAGCATCTCAGAAACAGCTGTCCTCCTGGGATTTTTACGCACTCCAGTCTCTAGAGTTTACAGAGAATGGTGCGATAAACAAAACACATTCAGTGAGCGGCAGTTCTGTGGGCAGAAACACCTTGTTAATGAGAGAGGCCAGAGGAGAATGTCCAGACTCATTCAAGCTGACAGAATGGCCACAAATGCTCAAATAACAGCTGTTTAAAACAGTGGTGTGTAGAAGGGCATCTCTTAACGTACAACACCGTGAATAATTCAGGCTGTTGTGGAGGCAAAAAGGGGGACCTACCCAGCACTAGATAGGTGTACATAATAAAGTGGCCGGTGAGTGTACAGTAATGTCAAATCTGAAAACATGGCCTGGAAAAGTGGTAAATGGGACCATAGAAACAGTGTCTGATAAAGAATGATGATGAAATATTACATCCATAGATAATGTAGTCCAATTGGTTCATGTTCCACGGTAATTGGTGTCAATGGATCTCGTTATCCTGAAACTTTCATGATCTAAACATGGAATATTGTTTGTCAGTTTCCATAAAACTATGCATTAGGAGTAATGCAACAGTTACTTATCATTTTTATCCGTTGTATCAGTTGATAGTTAGGTTATTGTAATGAAATGAATAGACAGTCATCTCAGATGTAATGTGTGATTTGCATTTTGAAATGGTAATACTTTGATGTTAAGTTGTGTCATTTTGAACAGGTGATTTTAGTTTACTTATTAATTGATCTTAGCTGTATGTGTATTGTATCCAAGCAATTGGAAAAAGTGTTAGAGGTTTGAAAAACGTGCATTTGGATCATCGGTTGTGTCCAGAGTTTTGAAAAATGACAATGACAGGTTCTGAAATTAGTGCCAAAGTAATTGTAAAAAACTGTAAGTACAGCATCAAGGTCACTAGCTTAGAAGAGATTTGTCTTGGCTCGCTGACAAGGGCAACACACACACACACACACACATGACACACGGCACACAGCACCTGACAAAAACATAGAAAACATGTAGCCTCAGGGTTCAACAGAATACGCACATTAGTCGACTAATGGCAGTAGGGTGCCTGGCTACCCAAACACATCGCTCCGGCCAAAATCCATCATGTTTGGGTAGCCAGGCACTTTTCCGCCATTTTTCGATTCATGTGAGTATTCTGTTGAACCCCTACAACTCTCACTCTATACATAACCTCTGTATTCTTACAGCAAGATGGATTAAACGTGTGAACTATTTCAACCTCAAGGCTTTAGAGACTTGAGAATGTCTGGAACCATTAAATAGTCCACCTGTCAATCAGGAATTTAGGTTTATGACCTCACCATAACCACACCTATCCATCTGTCCACTCCCACACCTATCCATCTGTCCACTCCCACACCTATCCATCTGTCCACTCCCACACCTATCCATCTGTCCACTCCCACACCTATCCATCTGTCCAAGAGACGCTTCATACCACAACTGCAACGATCCAAAACAAAATTGTGCGTGTGTGTGTGTGTGTGTGTGTTCTGAGACGTGTGAGAACACACACACACATACCAGTGTATTTTACAACCGCCTGCAAACAGACAACATCAGCACCATTGAAAACACTGTCTAAATCATGCCCTCTCACATTGAGAGAGAGAGAGAGGGGGAAAGAGAGAGAGAGGGGGGACAGAGAGAGAGGAAGGGGGAGAGAGAGAGAGAGAGAGAGGTGGAGATGTCTATCATTTTGGAACTTTTGTGAGTGTAATGGAGAGAGAAGAAGGGAGAGAAGAAGGGGAGAGAGAGAAAGTGGAAGGGAGAGAGCGAGAAAGAGAGAGAGAAAGAGGAAGGGAGAGGGGAGAGAGAGAGAGAGGGGGACAGAGAGAGAGGAAGTCACCCTCCCTCTCTTCCCCCTATCTCTACCTCCCTCTCTCCCCCTCCCTCTCTCCCATCCCTCTCTTCCCCTCCCTCTCTCTACCTCCCTCCCTCTGTCCCCCTCCCTCTCTGCCCCTCCCTCTCTCTACCTCCCTCTATCCCCCCTCTCTCTACCTCCCTCTCTCCCCCTCTCGGTACCTCCCTCTCTCACTCAGTCATATCTCTACCTCCCTCTCTTCCCCTATCTCTACCTCCCTCTCTGCCCCTCCCTCTCTTCCCCCTATCTCTACCTCCCTTTCGGTAGTTTTCCACACTAGTTCAGGCAACCCCCTCTTCCTCCCTCTCTTAGTAACCACTGAAAGCTGACAGACAAGTAGCTGAGTTTAATTGCAGGCTAACGCCCATATCAGTTTGGAGTCACTCGCAGGTGACTGTCAGGGCGTGTGTGTGAGTCTTTGTCACTCAGAGCCCTGTGTTAGAGGTCTATGTTGTTTAATGTGGTTTACCCATCGCCTTCCCTTCCTCTTCCGCATTCTGTGTGTATGTGTGTGTGTATATGTGTGTGTGTGTGTGTGTATGTGTGTGTGTGTGTCTGTGTGTGTGTGTATATGTGTGTGTGTATGTGTGTGTGCATGCCTGTCTTTGTGT